>NW_009922315.1:0-45693 GCF_000696875.1 Nestor notabilis | reverse complement strand
GGTCTCCACGCAGCTTCTCTTTTCCAAGCTGAACAGCCCCATCTACCAGAGCCTTATACTTCTGTGGATCAGATAGCCTGGCACAGCCCCCATCGGATACTGGAAGGCTGTTATGAGGTCTCCACGCAGCTTCTCTTTTCCAAGCTGAACAGCCCCATCTTTCTCAGCCTGTTTTCGTATGGGAGGTGCTCCAGCCCCTTTATCATCCTTGTGGTCTCCTCTGCACTTGTTCCAACAGTTCCATGTTCTTCTTCTGTTGGGAACACCAGAACTGCACACAGTACTTCAAGTGGGATCTCAAGACAGCAGAGGGGTGGAATCACCTCTTTTGACCTGCTGGCCACACTTGATACAGCCCAGGATACGGTTGGCTTTCTGGGCTGCGAGCGCACACTGCCAGCTCTTGTTCAGTTTCTCGTCAACCAACACCCCCAAGTCCTTCTCCACAGAACTGCTCTGAATCACTTCACCCAACCTGTAGCTGTGCCTGGGATTGTTCCAGGCTGGGTGTAGAACCTTGCACTTTGCACTGTTGAACTTTATGAAGTTGGCATTTGCCCACCTCTCAAGCATGTCAAAGTTCTTCTGGATCCCACCCCTTCCCTCCAGAGTGTCACCTGCGTCATGAAGCTTGGTGTCATCAGCAAACTTGCTGAGGGCACACTCAATCCCACTGTCCATGACAAAGATGGTGAACAGGATCAGTGACTGAATTCCTTGGTATTTAAAGAGGGAGGAGCTCATCATGAATCCCTTTCTTCAATGAGGCTTTTTCTAACCATTGTCAGGAAACTGTGCAGAATTCATATGGTTAAAACTGCTACTCCGTTGTTTTGCTCAGCTCATGATTTCTTAGCTGAATTAGAAGAGCACTGGGAGTTCAATGGACGAAAGCAAACATGCTTTTGAAGCTGGAATTGGATGCATCAATGAACAGTGCACAGCATAGGAGAGACCTGGTTTAAAAGGTGCTCCTCCCAGGGGTTCTTAGCGCCAAGATGACTTCAGCTGTGCTGCATTTGCTTGACCCAGTTCTCATTTGTGCTCAGATACAGTCATCCATGAACCCTCCATATATTTGTTTTTGAGAAGTACACCTTATTCTAAGAAAGAGTTGAATTAAGGTGTAAAAAAATGTATATTTTAAACAGACAAATTTACGGATCTGAACTGTGCTGGTATGGCCACAACCCCGGGAATGAGATATTACTGCTCTTGGGAGAGTGTTGGTTTTCTGTTGGGCATTTCTAAGCATTAATGTTCCAGGCAGGAGAGTCTTTCATAGTTATTCATTAGGTTGGTTGCTTCTTGGGAGGGCAATTAATCCCTCCCTCACCTCCAAGTTCCCTCTCTTCCTCTCAGCCTCCTGAAGAGCTGTCTCCAGCCAGACAGGATGCTCTGTCCGGGTGTTACCAGATGAGAAGTCACAGAATTCATCCAAATGTAGGGAAGAGCAGGCATGATGGAAAGGTTGTAAGATTAGCTCTGGAGAGGGAGAGACGTGCTGGAGCAGTTTTGCTCACAGAAATGGTTAGAAGCATGTTTTCTACCACCTACTAGAGTCGCACTGGGTATCCTGTCAGACAGGTTCCATTTTCTTTAATATGCACTTCCATAACAAATTTATAAGGCCACCGGAGACCTGTTAGCTAGAAACAAATCTAAAATCATTATGATGCTACAGCTACTTGCTCTTTATTATGGAAATAAATCAAAAGCAGGCTTTCAGCAAAAAACCCCATGGCTGGAATAACCACTGCTGGGTTCCTGAAGATGCCAATGCCCCTGTGTCTTTAGCACTTCGGTGTATGTTTTGGCCACTGGAGGTTCAGTTTTTCAATTAAGGATCAAAAAAACAGCTTTGGGTAAATTTCCCAACCTAGACAATGAGATTCTTGTTCTCCATGAAAAATTGTATTTATTTAAGCTTTAAATTTTTGTTCATATTTACTTTTAAAGAATGCAGCAGTGCTGGAACTGGGCCGTATTATGTTAAAAAAAAAAAAATATGGAAACCTTATTGAAAACAGAGCAAGAGACTCACATGAAGATGCTGACCATTATTTATCATATAACAAGTAGCCCAGGGAAAGGAGAAGTTCAACTCAGCTGGAAGTGGGGATCTTTTGCTTTTTGCTGTCTTGTTTCCCAGGCTAAGGAAACACATTCTTTGATCTACACCAATGACTAGCTTCTTACAGCCTATGGGGAACACTTTTTCCCCCTGGCATTGGCAAAGAGAGAAATTAATGGGAGGTGGGTTTTTTTGCAGCAGGCAGTGGGGCAAAAGAGCCATCATATCAGTCAAAAAAGTAAGTATATTCACAAGGCTATATTAGAACAGCTCTTTAGCCTCATACACTGCATTCTGGAATAGAAAGGCTTTACTGTAGTATATGTAGTTTCTAGTGAAGCAAACCAGGTTTTAGTTACCTCTGCTGTAATGAATGCAGGCCACCTCCCTTCACAGGAATGTTAACAGTACACTGTGAACTGTAAACCATTTAGCTGATTTTGACATGTTTTCAGGATGGCTCTGATTCCACCCCCAAACCCTTACAGATCTGCCCGGTAAAGTTGAACCAATCATCTCCCTTTTTTCACTTTCTGTGTAAAAGTGTTTTTCCAGTCTTTTTCCAGCAAAACCTTGAAAATTGCAATGCCAGGGG
Organism: Nestor notabilis; assembly: GCF_000696875.1. Lineage (NCBI taxonomy): Eukaryota > Metazoa > Chordata > Aves > Psittaciformes > Psittacidae > Nestor > Nestor notabilis. The sequence goes on along the minus strand of NW_009922315.1, from coordinate 43,024 downwards.
AACACACTGTCTCACACGGTGGTCAAAAGTGGAAGAGGCCGAAGCTAATTTATTTACAAATATTATGAAAGCCCATGATACCAGTGGGTGTAATACAGCAGAATTAGGAAGGAATATTTTCACCTCCACTTAAAACTCAAAAAATCTGAGTGTGCTGATGCTTACAGAACCAAGTACAACCACAAAAATTTGTGTATTGGATAACCCTAAAATTTACCAAAGCCCACTAATCCTTTCCTATCTTCAAATATTCAGCCTGCTTATAAATAAAATACTTTGCTCAGCTTTGGTAGCAAATATTGTAATACTCCACTTATATGAGATTTCAAGCCCTGTTTCTTTGCAGCAGTTATTGGTATCTCAAATATCTTAATATATAAAGCGTAGTTCTCACTTGTAGGCATTCAGGAATTCCAGGTTCTTTACATACTTTTCACTATCCATGTGAAATGTTCCAGTATCCATATGAAATAAACAGAGATTGTTGCTGTGGATAAATCAGTGTCGAGTGACTAGAAGTAGACATTTAGCCTGTATTTAATACCTGGCAACAAAACTAAATGTCTGATTATCTGCGTCATTGATTACACACTGTGTAACTACTATAGTTAATGAGACAGGCAGGTTAATGTGTACCTTGCTACATTTTAAGAAACAAGAAGAGATGCTTATGAAGAGATGCTAATGAGACTGGAACACTGAAGATGCTAAAGCATAAATAAGAAAGATTGGAGTTCGGACTAAACAGACAAGCTTCCTTTCAACTCAGATATTTTCAAGGGGGAAGGAGCTTACTGAAGCTTTTTATTCTTTAGTATAGAATACCGAATACACTGAAAAATATTTTCTTCAGAATGCTGAAAAATACTTGTGCTTTTCAAAACTATCTGCTAAGCAGCAGCACAATACTCAGATCTGCACAATACACTTATTCAATAATGAAGTAATTCCCCTCTTACTTACAATGTCCTCGAACTTTCCAAATCATCCTGATTTTACTCAGAATTTTTCAGAATGGCAGATCATTTGCTAGACTAAAAAAAAAAAAGATTCTAAAATTCCATACTACAAGGAAGTATGTACAGTATCCATACTGTGATTTTAAATGCAAAAACTGAGCAAGGCCCAAGAAATATTTTAATTGTGTTACAGTGTAATTGCTTGCATTTAAAAAGCCTACATCCATAGTCTTAATACAGCTTTGATGGACTTTCTTCATAAAATTGACTGCGAACATAAATTTTCAGTCAATGAGGATAGGAAAGATAGCATTAAACAGATCCTTAGTTTCAGTTGCTCAGAGAAGTTGTGGCTGCCCCATCCCTGGCAGTGTTCAAGGCCAGGTTGGACGGGGCTTGGAGCAATCTGACCTAGTGGAAGGTGTCCCTGTCAGTGGCAGGGGATTGGAACTGGATGAGCTTTAAGGTCCCTTCCAACCCAAACTATCCTGTGATTCTGTGATTCTGTTGTGGTTTATATTTTCTTGATATATTCTGCCTGATTTTTTGGAAGTTTTATAAAGGGTTTAGATTCCAAACACTTCACTTTTGAAATTTGTCTTATTTATATAGTATACACTGTAAAGAATTATCATGTACTGACTACTTTATCCTCTTTTGCTCTCATTCACTAAACATCAACCCCAATAATTTCTTCAGATAAAACTCCTTCCATCATAGTCTCTTGATTCTTGATGATTTGAATTAATTAATTAATATTACTCATAGCTATAAATCACTATTCAGTTGGTTGATTAAACTAAGTTCTGTGTACTAAATGTTTACTTGTTATTTATAATTTAACAGTAAGTCTAATCTAATGAGAAGAAGTCTCAAGGAAACAAACACATTTTCTTTTTAAGGGGTAAATAATTGAAGAATTAGCTTATTGTTAAGTCATTTTCTAGTCATCCTAATTTAAATGTGTAAACATTCTGCTTGTGAACTGCACTGTAAGATTTGCTGTCAAGCTATCTTTTTCTCTACCCTCTGAATCATGTAACTACATTATTTAGATATCTTGGAAACAAGGAAGAAAAGATGAGAGAAGTAAAGAAAAACATTTTTAAAAAGGAAGCTAGTAGTAAATGTAACATTAAATGCTAGGTAGATGGAAACACTACAAATGTTTGTTTGCTGTGTTCTTCAGCAGTTTTCACAGAAGGGTGGTTTGCAAAGAAACAAACTATAAAACAGAAGGCATATTTCATAACTTCATTGTGAAACTCACAGCTCTCTTCCTCAGATATGAAAGGTCTCTAATAACTCCACTATCAGCCAGGATGCCTAAGAGGCTGGGGAATTGCTGTTATTTGCCTGGAATCTCATGGATTCAGTTTGTGGTTTTGATCACTTCTCCAATCCCTTCATTTAACAGGATAAAGAAATAAATCAGAAAGGATTGAAAGACCAAGTTATCTGAAAATCTACAGTTTAATGCTGGAGTCTAACAAATTACTAGCCAAAATTTCAGTTTCCTCAAACAAGCAAGCAAAAAAATTACATTATTACTATAATAAACCTAAAGTACTGACATTAATATTGAACAGATTGGAACGGAATAGCTAGGTGATGCAGTTCACAATCAATAGTTTTCTGTTTATTGTGTTTATTCGTGGTAATATTAAGTATAAGCAAGGGTAATAGTTTGATTATGTGTTATAAAAAGGGTCTAATCAGTATGGGAATGCCATTGAGTAACATAATGTACAAACAGGAAGGACTCAATTTGCCTATGCTACTTACGCTGCCCAACAAAAATTACTTCTATGTCTTGTTCTCTTCTGAAAAAGTGCTGCTGAATGCAAATGGCTGAGATCATGTGCTGGCTCTTCAAACTGAGACATGGATTTCCAAAGCAGTATAATCCAGAGGTGACTTCAATTACGAGTCCAGCTTTTACATGTTTTCCCAGTAGAATGTGTTGACAGAGCATTAAAATAGATTTTAAGAATGGAAATGCAGCTAGGTCTTACATGTTAATTTGTGTCATAGGCATGGATAAATAGGTCCTTAGTGTTCATGTTTTTGACTTGTGGCTTGCAGATGAAGAGCATACAGTGGTGCCTGATTTTATGATGCAGTTTAGCTCCTGCAGCCATGGGAGATTCTTTGTGATTATTGCATTCGAACCCCTGCTCCTCTCCCCTGTTATTTGAAGGTCAAAGGTCAAAGAGCCAAAAGACAAATGAAAGAATGGTAAAATATTTTTTTAATTTCATGATTCATATCTCTATCCTATGATTCTGTGAGTATGGACTTCTGTTTTTTTGGACATTTATATTTGGCCATAATGAGAATAAGTGTCTGTGTATTGCCATACTGAATTATGTTATGTTGGTATGGGACACTGCATCTCTCTGTATGCTTTCTGTGGCCGCTAAAATGCCACAGACGCCTGAAGAGAATCTGTACCTCTTGATCAATGGCTACAGCTAGCTAATTATGAGAAGGAAAGAAAGCATGCCTGTGTGTGTAGTTATAATGGTGCATGCTGAAGCAAGTATGAAAGTGAAATCTACTGGGCACCAAATTTCTCTTCAGTATGTGCCTGGAAGACCACCAGAGATTGTGGGAGACAATGAAAACTATTTGATTATTGCCAAAGAGAAGTAACTGCTTGGCTCGAGAAGAAAGAGTTAAAGAAGAAACAAAGTACAATCAAGCAGAGCAACCCAGCTGGCTGAAGAAGAGAGAGCATAAGATACCAAGACACCTGGCTGAGGAGAAGAGACCATAAAGATAAGAGACTGGCTACTCTGGGACTGGCTGTGAGAAAGCAAGCAGTGTTAAAAAACAAACTGTAAGTCAGGAACTAAACATGATAGGCTACAAATAGAATGGTATAAAAGCTAGAGCAACAGGCTAAAAATAACTGTTGTTAGAATGGTATAAAAAGTTAGAGCAGTAGGCAATAAAGTGATTCACTGCATGAAGATGCTCTGGGTCCGTGCCTTCATCCGCTCAAGAGATAACTGGGTCATTTGACTAAACAAATGTGAATGGGAGACCTTATAGTCTGAAAGAAGAATGCGGTAGGTTGACCCTGGCTGGGCACCAGGTGACCATCAGAGCTATTCTATCACTCCTCCTTAACTGGACAGGGGAGAGAAAATATCATGAAAGGCTCCAAAGGTTCGTGGGTCAAGAAAAGTGCAGGGAAATATCACTCGCCGATTACTATCATGAGTAAAATAGACTCAACTTGGGAAATTAGTTTAAATAATTTCCAATCAAATCAGAGTAAGGAAATAAGAAATAAAAACAAATATTAAAAACACCTTCATCCTACCATTCCCTTCTACCTGGGCTTAACTTTACTCCCAAATTCTCTACCTTCTCCTCTGCAACAGCAGAGGGGGACAGGGAACAGGGATTGCAGTTAGTTTGTCAAACATTGTCTCTGCTGCTCCCTCCTCCTCAGGGGAGGACTCTTCACACTCTTCCCCTGCTCCAGCATGGGGTCCCTGCCACAGGAGACAGTCCCCCATGAACTTCTCCTTCACGTGGGCTGCAGTTCTTCACAAACTGCTCCAGTGTGGGTCCCTTCCATGGATACAGTCCTTCAGGAACAAACTGCTGCATTGTGGGTCCCCCACAGGGTCACGAGTCCTGCAGCAAACCTGCTCCAATGTGGGCTCCTCTCTCCACTGGGCAATAGGTCATAGCAGGAGCCTGCTCCAGCGTGGGCTTCACATGGGTCACAGCCTCCTTTGGGCATCCGCCTGCTCTGTTGTGGGAGTCTCCATGGATTGCAGGTGGATATCTGCTACACAATGCACCTCTATGGGCTGCAGGGGTGGAGTCTGTTTCACCATGGTCTGCACCACAGGCTGCAGGGGAATCTGCTCCAGCATTTGGAGCACCTCCTCCCCTTCTTCTTCACTGACCTTGGTTTCTGCAGAGCTGCTTCTCTCACATATTCTCACTCCTCTCTCCAGCTGCAATTACTGTCACAGAGAAATTTTTCCCCCTTCTTAAACACATTATCCCAAAGGCATTACCACCATCACTGATGTGGTCGACCTTGGTCAGCAGCATGTCTGTCTTGAGGCTGGCCGATGTTGGGTCTATCGGACAAAGGGAAAACTTCAAGCAGCTTCTCACAGAAGCCACCCCTGTAGCCCTCCCACTACCAAAACCTTGCCATAAAAACCCAATACTGAGAAGAAGTTTATTTGGCTATGTGTTATCCAGTGGCTTGCAACTATGGAAGACTGGAGTCAATGTCCTTCTGGGTGGTGCCTCCAGATGTTCTGTGTACAGTCTGGTTCCATCTGTCTGTGGAGTTCGATGTTTTCTCCCACCAAGTCATAGATGACAGAATGCTTGCCATCTCATGAGCAGCCTGAGTTCTACTTAATCCAGCCATGAAGGTTTTTGTTTGGGGAGCTGTACTGCCAGCAGACTGAGGTCCAGGTGACTGGGGCTTTTAAGAACTGGGGCTGCACTTCAGTCTGGACTCTGGTATGAACTATGGACTAGCTTTGGTTAGCCTGGTGGTCTGGCAAGTCATGGTTCCAGAAGAAGCTTCTCTCCAAAGAAAGCAATTAATCCTGTCTGTGTTTCTGGTACTGCTCCGTGTAGTGCTATGAATTTTTGAGGCCCAAAACCCTCTTATAGCCTTTTTGGGGGAAGAAGAATGATAACACATCAAGGACTATCAATCTATCCATTATGTAAATGATCAATTTTGTTTGAACCAATGTAATGTTCATTCATTCTGGTTTTATTGTGGACTGACATCTGACTGCACAGTGAGTAACTGGAACAGCTGGAAGCTGTCAGCCTCAAAGCATGACAAAAATAATTTTTGGTTTTAAGAGGATTATTTTATTTTCACACAGCTAATGGAGCATTTTTGTGATTTTGATTTTACTTCAGTAGTTGTTAAAAAAAAAAAATTGCTTCCCAATATCTAAAATCCAGACCTTGTAGCATCGAGAAATCGAGAAAAAGTGAAATGGCCTCAAGCTACTATAAAACAAATTGGGTTGATATTTTTCTCTCAGATTTATGCACACACAAAAGAAGAAAAATCTCAGTTAAAAAAGAAAAGAAGTAATCAGCCTTTTAGATGGTTATGCTGGCTAATTTAAGTAGTTACTATGATAAACTCAAATTCTTTTTTGTTGTTTTCCTGTTTGTCTTTGAACGTGTAAGAAGATATGGTTTAAGCCACAGTGAAACATGGACTTTGCTCCATCCATATTCTGTTCAATGTAAAATCAGTGCCTATGACTTATAATACCTCTTACTCATTTGCGTTGTAAACAGGATCTAGATTCTTGCTTTGGTAACAAAAAAATGAGATGGATTTTGTGATAAATGCATTATCTTCTTATTTAGTCTGACACCAGGCCAAGCGTATATAAAGATGCCTTTTTTGCACTCCTAAGCAGGGGTGGGCTAGCTTGGATCAGGGTTGTTCACATCTCGTGTCTGAGGAGAAGAAAACAGTTGCTTACTGAATATGAGAGATATTTGTAATTCACAAGAACTACCATTCATTTGTTCCAACAATTTAGGGTCAGGCAAGCAACCCTGCACCCCACCAAATGTACTATAATGTGAACAGCGGGCCAAGCACACATTTCTAGCTTTTTCTTATAAGTATAGAGTAAGTTATCAGCTGTAATAATGAAATGGTCAACAAGGGATAGTACATTTACAAAATAAACCTCCTTATTTTTCTGCTAATAGCCCCCTACCTATGTCTTTTCATGCAAAACAACATCCTTTCCAGCCAATGCTGCTACAGCACAAATGTTGTCTGGAGCCCGCCTGAACTGTGCCTGAAACAGTCCTGTATGCTGAGTTTGCACTGCTGTGGAGCAATAGAGAGTCCTGCCTTGCTCCCAGCAGGCTTCAAGTAGTATGTATCACATAGTCGTATTTTCGTTAAGTTTTTTGCTTGGGTACTCAGGTATAGGAATCATACTCTTGTTATGGGGGCTATAAAGTCCCTAGACAAAAAGTTTCCTTATTCCAACTAGAATTATGCAATAGTTGACTTGTCTATTGAAATGAAACAGCCTCTGGGATGGGAGGGCAACAAATAAGCAAATTGATGACAGATTATCTGAATTAGCTGGTAGGTTTTTTGACACAGACACTGTAGCAAAATTGGTTTTAATGTACAGAGGTTTTTAATCCTTGTATGGATTACTGTTGGATATTTGCTCTTTGTACTTCAGTAAAAACAAAAAGAAGAAAAAAAAGATAATTTTTTATGATTATGTGTCCAAGTGAATGGATTATTTCTTTTCTTTCATTTTCTCTCTCACTCTATAAAAGATGAAAGGTTGAGACAACCCTGATGGGATTGACACCTATTTCTTCCAAGCAACCTTTTATTTTGAAGTAGATGTTTAGAGAACGGAAGTCAACCCTTCAAGTGTGCAGTTTGGGATATCTTACATGATCGCCTAGGAAACCAGCTGTCATTCTACAACCATCAGCATACAGCCTCAGAATTTTACTTATACACTTGGAAACATGTGGATTATTCCTGGAATCAACCTTCTCAACCTTCCTGGCTCCCACTTCTGGTGTAATTGCTCTTGAGAAACAGAATAATTTTTAAAATGACCCAATCCTTTGCTCAACTATTAGCCAATTCAATCTGGCAGCAAGATGCACACTTCAAATTAGAATTGTCCAAATAAATTCAGATGCATTCTGTTTCAGACCTGATTTTTTAGTTGTGTACATTAAAAAAATAAAAAAAATAAAATAAAATTGGAAAGTTAAAAAGTCTTGGCTGTGAACCCAATAGATAACTTCTTTAGTGTTTTTCTAAACTTACCATATTTTTATAGACAAAAGAGTCAACGCTGCAGACATTCAGGGCTATATAGCTAGATGATCCTGCTCATAGAACACACTGTAGTGGGTCTCTTTCCGTGGCCACAGAGCCACTGTATGACACAAAGCAGACCTTCTTTTTGCAACCTAGAGGGACATGTTAATTATTTATACCTTTCCTTAATGGACCACCACCATGGTCAAGCTATGAACCAAGCTGTGAAAACACCATTGACTCATATCAAGCTCATGTTTAGACAGTGGAAGATATAGTTTTTAATAAACCTGACCCTGCTTGTGTTTTTTATTTATTAATGTCACTTTAGTAGTCATAAGTCTATCACTTGGAGCTGTAGAAACTGCTCTGTGTAACTTCAAGTCAAACACTGCCTCCACTATCTGCGTTTCTTAAACTTTTTCTTTTTTAATAATAGTACATTTCCAAGTAAATACAAAACACAGTTGATTATCATCTAAAAAAGGCTTCCCCTCTGGATTTATGGCTTATACTGAGCATGAAATGGAGCTGGCACAGGCAGCCTGGAAGAAAAGGACAGGATGTGAAAAATCTCCCTTTCAATACAGATAGACTTGTCTGTCTTCTAGCTGTGGAATGCCAGCAATGAGAACAATTGGGGTCCTTCTGGCCAATTTTCAGACAGGGACAGATGAATAGAAATAGCAAAGAATTTCCTGAGTGAGGAGGAATGAATTCATAGCTGTCAGAAACAAGAAGCCTGAATTTGGAAGTTGGAAGTATGACCTAAACACCCATATTCAAGCCCAAATCTCATTAAGAATGGAAGCTGGAGGGAAGAGGTGCAATAAATGGAGAGAAATTCCCATTCACTGCTCCACTTTCAAAGGCAAGTCTAGAATGGCAAAACTCTCTAAGTAAAACTTTGGCTCAGATGAGGTCAAACAGTAAAAATCCCCTTACCTTCACTCCTGGAATATTGCCTCTCTTGGATAATTCTTGGACTGTAAGAGCTGGAACAGGGCATGCTGAGTAAAACTTAGTCAAAAGCCTCAAAAATTTCACTATAATAAAATGATATTAGCATCAAGACTCTAGTAGACCTACCTGAAAGGAATTTTAAATTAATTTGCCTTCCCTACAGTAAAACCAATGCATTGCAGTGGAGAATTCCCTGCCCTTCCTGCAGCTGGTGTGACAAAGCAATTTCTTAAAATGGGGTACGTGCCATGAAGGCCTGGATAGCACAGGTGACAAAGAAAGTCTGCTGCCTACTGGCCCTTGGATTTAACTGAAAGAAAGCCATCTTGCTTTATTCAGTGTATCAGTTTGGTTAATAAAAGAACGGGCCTGAACCTTAGCCTAAAAGTTGGACTCCATTGCTCTGAATTTCCAGGCTGAAGCAAAAAGTCAAAGTGCAAAGCTCCCAGACAAATCCCTGCTTTGGAAAGCTCTTCATGGTGAAAGCTCAGTGAAAGGGATCAATGCCATAAGTTTACCACCCAATTAGCGTGCTCTTGAGTGATATCCAGACATATTTTAGAAATATGTACTGCATATGGTTGGGATGGAGTTAGTTTTCTTCCTAGCAGCTGGTATGGTGCTGTGTTTGAGATTGGTGACCAAAAAGTGTTGATAACACACCAATGTTTAAGCTGTTGCTGAACAGCCTTTGCACATCCTCAAGGGCCATCTCTCTTTCTCACTCTCCACCCTCAAGCAAGGAGCCTGAGGGATGGGCAAGAGCCTGGGAGGGAACACTGTCTGCTGATGGTGAGTGACTGCTTCTGCACCACCTGTTTCCTTTTCCACTTTTTTCTTCCCTTAAGGTATTAAACTGCTTTTCTCTTGACCTGCAAGGGTTTTTTCTAACTTGTGACCTTCTGCTTCTCTCACGCATCCTGCTGTGGAGGCGTGAGAGAGCAACTGGTTATGGGGTTAGAGCCAGCTGGGGTCAATGCACCACAAAACGTGAAGTTCATAAAAGCTTCTCTTAATGATACTGAATGAGTTGGATGTGTAAAACTTTTTATCTGGCCTCTTATTGATTTAAGGATAGGTGAGGTGGTGAGCTAAATTGAATAGACCATAAGTGAAAAGTGCTTTAACATTACCTGGACTCATTTCATCAGAGGTTCATCTGCCTGTGGATTTTTGAGTATGACTACGAATTGTTTCCACAGATGTCACTAATGCTGTTATTGGCATGTAGTTAGAAGACCTCAGGGCTGACTCATGAATGACAATATTCAGTGCAGAAGTCTTCCTTTCACCATGACTTTGAACCAGTGACAATTCCAGTGCTGAGTTCAGAAAAGATCTTTCAATTTGAATATACATCTTGCTGAACTGGGCAGCCAGCTCCTTCTCTTACCTACAGAACTGAGAAAGCAGGGTCAACAGTTGTTCAAGTCGTCTCTTATTTCACTACATTTTACTGATGAACTGAATGGAGACATTTCAAAGATGATAAGCCAACCCAGTCCATCAGATGAAGCAACTTTCAGTCCCTCTCACCTGAACCAGACTAAATCTAGACAGCCTAGAGGTAACAAGTTCCTTATCTCATGGCCAGTCTCATGACTTAAGTGATCCCATTCAGTTTTCACCCCTTTGATATTAACAACATCAGCAACAATCTCCCCACTTCAAATCAGAATTAAAACTTTTAAATTTCTTTTTTAATTGTAAGAACAACAAAAAACACGTGCCAGCAGTGGATAAGACACAGGCCAAAGTCTACAGGCTTCTGGCACTGTGGCCCTGTTTCTTCCAGCTGAGGAGTAATAATTTGACACCTCTGAAGCAGCAGGACCTCATACCCTGACAACTGCAGCCTTGTTCTATAACTTTAAGCCATTCGAACACATGACAAAAATCACAGTCAGCAACATCCATGGTGGATTTTTTTCCCACCTTAGCAGTTCTTTCTCTCTTCTGATGTGGGCTTGGAGATACACTCTGTGGTATCACTGTTAAGCTTTTCATTTATTTTTCCATGCTTACCTACACAGAATGAAACACACCCTTTTAGACGCCAGTCCAAATTATTCAAGAATACTTTTGGCAGCTGCCAAGTAATTTAGAACCATATCTTCTTAACACCTTCTCAAAACAGACCTGACAACCCAGAATAGTAAAGCTTCCCCCCACTTTTAACCATTCTCTGCATGCTGAATTTGCCAAGGCTATTAATTTCATTGAAGCAGGTTTTTTCTTCTTAGTTGAGTGAAGGGGCTTCATGTTACTATGGGCTAGAATGCTCATTGCTATTTACAAATTACTTAGTTTTTCTCCATTTGTCACCATGAAAATCCAAACTTTGGTTGATAAGACCTTAACAGAATGTGGAGTGTTTTAGAGGATATAATTACTTTCAGAGGATGACCCATTAAAATACTTGATGGGTTTTGCAAGGAACAAACCAGCTACTGAACCGGTCAAGCCAAAGGCCTGCTTTCAAGGCCTGACTGTATCACTTTAATGTTGACAGTGTAGCAAATAGGAAATCATCTGATTAATATGCCTGCCTATCTGGTTTACCCCTCATTTTAGGAATCACTTTTCTTGCATCAATCCAGAACAATCTACCAGAAAATAAGGTGTGATGTTGGCTGACTCCTTTTGCAACACTAAGAAGTGGTCCATAGGTAGAGCAAGAAAAACCTAGCACATGTTCAGAGTGAAGGCTGTCACAAAGACTAGCTCACTATCATTAAATATTAATAAAACATGCAACTTCAAATGGAGCTCTCACAATGGTCCAGTTAGAGGGCATATAGCCAGAAATTCTTTTAGATATGTGGCCTTCTTTTAGTGTATGTGGCCATAAGCAAAACCCCTTGGAGACATGGGTATTTAATTCAGGAAACCCCCAAACTGAAAAAAAATAATGAAAATAAAACCATAACTTACCTAAAACAATATGTCCCTGTGAAATGCATAGATATATAATACCTAGGCAGCATAAACCATGTGTTTGTCATTATAGATAAGCATGTCTCTCAGCACTAGACATTTTAGAAAGTAGATTAAAAAAGAAAGCCCCAAGCAGTGTTAAAAAAACCCCAACAAACTAAAACAAAACAAAACAAAACAAAAAGCAGGAAGGACCTGTCACTGCTGCAGCAATTAACCCTTCTACCTTATCCCTCACTCCTAAGCTCCTCTTGACTATGAGTCCAAGAAGTCAAAAAAGTCCAAAAGCATATGGTAATGAGGATCAGGGCCAGGCAGATTTAGGCTTAATTTTTGGCATGGTCTCTGCTTACTGAGCAGGACTCTTCCTTGAAGGAAGTTGAGAGTTGACATGGAGGTGTTCAAAAAGTGAGGAAATAGCTTGCCCTTCAGGCCAGGTCTCAAGAGCCTCAGCTTGCATTCTCAAACAGGAGCACAAGTCTTCATTATTGCAAAGGGTATTATAACAGAAATTCACTCCAAACTCACCAGTACTCCAAAACTCCTAGCAGTGACAGCTACAGAAGGACCAGAGACAGATAGGAAACTTTGTTTGCTCCATTTGAACAGATGTGACAGATTTCTGGGATCTGCTGGTGACTTGTTCATCTTCCCTCCTCTCTATAGAATGTTAGAAATTATGGGCTTTCTTCTGTTTCAAGCATTCAGTATGGCACAGGGATCTTTTTAAGACCTTTGCAGCAGTGTTGGACTAGGCTGGTACTTGACCTTCACGAAACAGATTAGTCAAGATGAGGCAGGGAGCAGGGTTAGCCATTCAGCAGGTGGCACCATTCCCTTCCTTATTCAGTTCTCAACCACGGTTTCAGCATGGCACTTGTTGGCATGGTGTTGTCAACCTATAATGGTGTTTTCAGATGTTTTAAAGGCACACGGAGATCATGAGTATTAGTAAATTGGGATTTGCCCCCCTTTCTAATCTCAATCACAGATTAAGTTGTAATACCTAATTACATTGCTCCTCTCATTCAAGAACGCAGCTCTTCACTGTCACAGTCTCCCAGGAACATCGCCTGCTTTTTCTGTAACTACTGAAGTAAAAAAAGCCAATCCAGGCTTCTTATTCTTTCATTATGTCAAGTATTTTTTTGTTTCTTTCATTTTCAAGCTGCAAATATGAAACCTCAGGAGTACACTCTTTGGAAAAGCAAAATTTTTGTTGTTGCCTTTGGCCAATGGTAGCTTACTCTTCCTATCTACAGACTCATGTGCTACTCTATGGCTACATACCTTTCAAGGTTACAGTTAGGTGTACTCGCCTGACATCTTGGCTGCATCACAGCTTGCCTTTAACTTCATAAGATGTTCTTCACTATATGCTTCTCGATTTTGCATTCATGTTGACTGCAATTGGGTAAACTCTTCATGAAAACGCACTGATTTCAGTAATATTACAAATCAAATATTTTTTGCATACATTCTTACTCTTCCTATAGTGACAATTGCTCAGTATTGACATGCACATACATGCCAAAACCTGACACAAGGTGGTAGTGGAGAGAAAGGAAACAGGAAAGTGGAATTATTTAGAATAAATATTGCAGATATCAAATATGTCACATGTTTTCCCAGGGAAGGCTCACAGCAGACTGGTGATAGAGTCCAACAACACGAATAGTGAACGTGATATATGACTTTCAAATTATGGTGAAAATCTTGAAACCAGAACCAGAAAAAAACACATTGATTAAGGAATAGGATGGGAGTCAATGTTCTGGACATTCCCAAGCAGTGGTTTGGGCTAGGATGAGAAGCATGATCCCAGAGAGATAGGAAAGGAAAACTAAATCCTTAAAGCTGCAATGGAATAAATGCTCCATGATCCTAAATTTGGAATCCCCTTGGTAAAAGAAGATGAAGAGAAAAAGAGGGGACAGAGGGGAAAAAACATGCCATCCCCAGCTAAGGAAGGGATTTTTTCAGCAATGCTCTCAGTAGCCTTCCCAAACTAGTCAGCACCTTGGAACACCTGCATGCTGCCTAAAAATGGGAACCAGTGCAAATGTGACAAGCCAAAGCACATCGTCTTCACAGCAATACAGGTAAATATATGTGCAAGAGAAGTGTCTTTATGCAACCAAAGAATGAGTTAGGGCATAGGAATACTTGAAGTTGAGGGTACTTTTCCTAGGCTTCTAAAAAAAAAAAAAGAAATAAATCTGATAGGTGCCTGACATCATCCTGTGCAAGATAACGGGGAAGAAGTCCTTCTGAAAAGCAGTGCTGCTCCAGCAAGGAACAGGCAAGATGAAATAATTTATGGACTTCCTGACCTTTTGTTTTCAGAACGAAGATGCTGTTAGAGAAGAAAGATGGAAACAGGGGACTTGACTTTGCATTTGAACTAGGGTACAATCAAGTTAATCATTTGCTTTGGTTCACCTGATGATTAATCCACTGGCTTGGGGTATGTTCCAAGAAAACTCACTTGCTTAAACCAGTTATTTCAGAGCAGAACTGCTGAACAGGTGCCACCAGTGTTGCTTCTGATATAGCTAGCTGTAACTAGTTAGTTTAAGAACAGCTAGTCATGTAGTCCTAGCATGCCAAAGCCCCTTATGAGCTATCAGCTGATATTTAAACAAAATTGAGTTTTCTTTTTAACTTCTCCCACACTATGCTACAATCCTTGCCATTGCAGATGCCCTGGTAGCAGCATGCACTCTGACTATTAAATGCATTTATAATAAATACATTATTTGAAGTGAATGTCATTGAGTCCCCTTAGATGCTCACTTCTTTGAATATGACTGCAAATGCACAGAAATCCTCAAGAATAGACAACAGGCTTGAGCAAGTCACAGTGGCCAGTTGCTGTGGAGAGTCAGTGCTGCTTTCTGTGATAGTCCTAATTCCAGGAGTGATAGACATGTGGAACTCCCTGTCAAAGTGGTTCACTGATGTAGAGTTCAAATGAACTTGAAGTTCATGGGTTCAGAAGAAGACTGGACAAATGTACAAAGGAGAACTCTGTAACTAATTGGAAACATTGTAACTAACTGGACAATGTGCATCAGACTCAGGAGCTATCTTAAGACTGGAAGAGCATTTGGAGAAAGTATAGTACAATTTGATCATGGCTACAGTTTGGTATCTGTTTATGGCCCCTGTTGGACCACACTAGGACCTTTCTGGGTTGTCTCAGATGACCTTTTGTAGAGCCATTCTTACATGATCAGACAAACTTCAAAAAGCAACTTGGATTCTCTGGAAGATTTGACATATTTATATAGACAATGTCTGGCAATATGGGGTTGGCCTATGACTGAATGGAGTTCATTCAGAAACAGTCCTCAGATTGTGTAAAGCTTCAGGATCTCATTGGCACTGTCATCAAGGAGCTTCACTGGTTTAACACAGCCCTGTGCAAAATAGATAAAAATACACTGCTTAACAACCTTAAGTTTCTGAACTACACTAAGCAGATAAATACATTTAATAAATTATCTGATTCATGTCTTTGGCATCCCAAATAAACATTTTAAATGGTTAATACAAATGCTTTTTACTTCTGGATAAAAACTACTGAAAGGGCTGACTCTGAAATATTTGAGCAGCTTGGTTTGTACTAATATTTAAAGGTTGGACTCTTATCCCAAACTTTTCAGATATTTTTGGGCAGTGAATTGTATGTGGACAAGCTTTCCCGTGTGGTTTGTAGGCCTTATGCTTGGCAGTGTTAAAATTACCACAGGAAGAGCTTTTTCTCATAGCATTTTGGCTTCCGGTCACAAGCATAGCCTGGAAGTCAAGAGGCATGGGAAATTAAAATAAGAGGGGAAACAGTTAACCAGAATTCTGTGAAAAGTCACTGGATTCACTGGAAATTACTGGAAGGTCAATCCTTATTGTATCTACATCCATTCTCCCATGCCTAATAAATTACAGGATTAGGTCAACAAAGTTAGGCATATAAAGAGAAACTAAAATGTCTCGGGTCTTTCTGTTTGCCAGCTGAGGACTTTTCTCCCACTCTGGCCTCTAAATGAGGCAAGACAACTGTTAATTCGCCAGTTAGTAAAAGCCTGATTGCTTGTGTCGTGGTTTAAGCCCAGCCGGCAACTTGGAACCACGCAGCCGCTCGCTCACTCCCCCCCTTTTCCTTCCTCCCCCTGCTCCCGGAGGGATGGGGAGGAGAATCGAAGGAATGTAACTCCCACGAGTTGAGATAACAGCTCTCCAGTAACTAAGGTATAATACAAATCACTACTGCTACCAATAATAATGATAAGAGGAATAACAAGGGAAAAGGACACAACCGCTCACCACCCGCCGACCGATACCCAGCCCGACCCGCGCAGCGATCTGGGCCTTCCGGGTAACTCCCTCCAGTTTCTATACTGGGCATGACGTGCTGTGGTATGGAATACCCCTTTGGCCAGTTTGGGTCAGGTGTCCTGTCTCTGCTTCCTCCTGGCTTCCCCTCCTCTCTGGCAAAGCATGAGACTGAGAAAGTCATGGGTCAGATTAAACATTACTTAGCAACAACTAAAAACATCGGT
The DNA here is from genome assembly GCF_000696875.1 of Nestor notabilis. Lineage (NCBI taxonomy): Eukaryota > Metazoa > Chordata > Aves > Psittaciformes > Psittacidae > Nestor > Nestor notabilis. The sequence goes on along the minus strand of NW_009922315.1, from coordinate 26,762 downwards.
GTTATCAGCATTGTTCCCAGACTGAAAGTCAAAAACACAGCACTGCACCAGCTATTAAGAAGGAGAAAAAATGACTGCTGTAGCTGAACCCAGGACAGCTTGTTATAGCATCTCAACGCTTTTTTTCCCCTGGTATTTAGCAATAATAGTTAATTTCATTATTGTTTAAGCAGGTTACTCCTCTGAACTCCTTCTGATTCCATAGATTTAGCCTATTACATCTGTCTCCATCAGGAGAACATAACTAAGGCCCATTTACAAAATGGCATGCAATTAATACATGCCATGCCATATACTATACATAGAATCTGAGCCAAATCAGGAAATAGAAACCAGTTTCCCAGTTTTTGGACAAGTATTTAAACTCCACATTTACCCACATTCTGTTGAAAGTGGAGTGGTCTAGTTTAGTCTAAACAGTTGTTCAAACCCACATCTGATTTGGAAATAAGTGGCTCAGAAATGAGGTATACTGCTGCACCCCAGTATGTCCTCAGCCCAGCAGCAGTTCTTTCCACTGTGCTGTGTCTTCAGGCCCTGACCTTCTGTGTGAGATACACAGTCCCTGATACCTCATAGACCTTGTCCTACTCTGACCATACCCTAACCAGTTGATAGTCCCTTGGGAGTACACCCTTCAATTCTACACATTTTCCTGAGAGAAGATTCACTTCATCCTTAGTGCTGATTCTGCTAAATTCAAACATTGTCACAGAATAGATTTTCCATCAGGGCTCAGATCATTCTGGGTCTTCCCTTTATGATCCATCACCTCTGCCTTTCATTGAGAAGGAAAACAATCTCATGCTGGAGAGACACAGAGGTAGCTCAGTCTTCAAGTTTAATTGAAACTTGAACAAAAAAGTGTGTAAGCTTCAGTTGCATAATCCATGTTGCTTGACAAGCTTGAGCTTTCACTCTCAGGTAGGAGGCCATACCAGAAGGGATTTGTCTGTTAGGCTGTCTGTTCGTCAGCACCCCTGGCTCCCATGGCATGGTCCGAATAGTTTTAATAAAATCAGTCACCTGAAGAAGAGAGATATGTGTTTTTGAATGGAGGGAGTTTATTTTAGAGAAGTTGATTTTTGGATGGTTTGGAAAAGAATAGGTTTGATTTACATTCATATTTACTGCCACAAGCATGTAATCTGAAAGCCCAATAAAGAACAGTTGGTTTCACCTTCAAACATTATCATCAACTTTATTCTGTAAGGGGTAATGTTTTGTTAGTATTTTGAAAAGAAAAAAAGCCAACTAAGTGATAGAGTCAGTATTTGTCTCTTATTATTTAAACAAACAAACAAACAAACAAAATCAGTAAAAAATGTATATTATGTTAGGGAGAGCTAAATGATGTGAAATATTCAAATGCCATTAAAATGGTTTAAATAATGAGTCCACCTTATATATGAGCTGAAAGAGAGTGAAAACTAATGGGGTATTTCAGTAGATCTGACCAGATTATGGGCTGTATCCAGGGGTTTCTGTTCAGCATAATGAGCTAATCCAATCTTATTCAGCCCTGTACTTCTCCACAGGAGAGACGGCATCTTTCTGTTAATTCCCAAACTGTTGAAATCAGCATAAGTTCCTGCCTGTGAGGTTCATTGGCCCAGAAGAAAGGGAAGTGGTGGTACAGTATTATGCAATGACTATTTTGCTTGGGAAATATTTAGTCCTTTTGATTCAGACTAGTTAGCATTTGTCTGCCTCCTGGATTTATTGCAACAGCCATCTTTTAAGAAAGATTTTCTTGGTGGTGGGATATTGCTCACAGGATACAGGTGAGATAACTGGGTCTTCTCTGTTGGGGAGAAGGTGAAGGAGAGGGAGGGTTTGCTGTATGTTTTTTTTTGTTCTTGTGACCCAGGGCAGCTATTTGTGTGCAGGGAGCAGTGTTTAAGTGAGATGGCATTGTCAGTCTGGGAGAGGCATCCTTTTAAACTGATTTGTCATAAATCAAATATTTGTATATGGAAATAACATTTGATTAGAAACTGCTTCTCTTCAGCAGACATATGGGCTCTGGTTACAGAGCATCTGTCTTGATATGTTTCTTTACAGACAACCAGAAAGTTTTACCACAGAAAACTGATATGTAGAGGTTAAATGACTTTCCCAAAGTCATATGGGAAGTCTGTGAAAGAGCAAGGAAATGAATCCACATCTCCTGAATCCTTGGCTACTATCTTAGCCGCTTTTTTTTTTCTCCCTCAAAACAAATCTTATGTTAGAATTTAAATTTCTGGGTGTATTTCAAGTGCCACTGGGAGTCCAGCTCCATACATTTAGTAAGGCCACTGCGAATTTTCTCCAAAGCTCTTCTGACTCAGAAAGTGGAAAAATAAAGTAGGTCTTTTATGTAACTGTGTTAAGAGGCAACACAGACAGCAGCCAAGCTTTTCAAGGAAAGTGGATTTCCCTTGTGTGTTCTGGCTTATAAATCCTGCCTCTTTTATTTTAGGAATATAATTGTTGCACCTTCCAAAACAACACACAAGAAGCCAACTGCAACAGTCAGTGTCTTGTGTGCTTGTGAATGACTTTGGCCAATGCAAAGAAAGAGGCGTTGGTATCAAATTAATGAAATGGAAAGACAGAAAACCCAAGACAAATGGGTTTAATCACTTCAAACAGCTCACTTTTGGCAAGAAATCATCTGTTGGGTATACATAAATGAGTCATTTTGTCTCTATGATCTCTCTAATCAAAGGGGAGAACTGGACCCTTCCAGATGCTGATTCAGTCCTCCTGAGATAGTTTTCTAAAATAAGTGCAATGAATCATTTTCTAGCTGCTCCTGTCTCCCTTCACTGACTGTTGAGGAGCTTACAGTACATACATGATTTTGACATGAGAGAAAACCCAAACATTATTTCTCTTATGCATGTGCCAGTTACAAAACTTTTCCTAAGACATAGGTAAAGTATTTAAGGCAGCTTCCTATTTCTTGACCTGATTTGCATCTGTCTATATTGCCTAAGCTTTGTAAAGGATCATGAATGAGCTTCCAAAAACTCTAAAAGTATGCAGGAGACATTTTTGTACACAGAAATACAAATTCTTGACTCTATGTACAGGTAAAATTCCCCATAAAACTAAAATCTTTCCAATCACTTAGTTGCATTTATTCTTCAGCCAGCTAATGAAGGAAACAGATAAAGTAAAATCTGAATCTTCCTTGAAAAGACACTGTGTTGTAGAATCTTTTTATTCTCCAAAAGTTCCTATTGCCACTTGTCAATATAGAGAAAGAATAGCAAAACTTGTAAACAGATGAGGTATTACATCCTTTTGCCAGAATGTCAGTGTCCAACTGCTTCTTCTTCCTAATGTGAAAGAGTTCTTTAGGGTAAATTAAAGGAAGTGGTTTCCTCTAATTTCTGTTCCCTTCCTAGTAATTTCTTTCATCCTCAGGTCAGCTTTCACACAACATCACCTTTTTAAGGCATCCATTTAGAACACTTTTCAGAATCTTTTTTCAGCTGCATGATTAGAGAAGGAATATTTTACCCGTATTCTGTCTAATATTTAGCACAACAGCACCTGGATATTTCTGAGTGCTACCTTTACTTGATTTTTTTAAATAAACCCAAGAAATAAAAGATTTACTTCTCCTTTGAGTTAGAGTTCTTCCCTAATTTATAAATCCTCCAATCAAATTATCAGCATTGCATTCATACACATAGAATCATAGAACATATGATGCAGGAAAACCAAGCCAAGAGTATATGAGATTCATGCAGCAGCAGCATCATGCGCATGCACATGTAGCAAAAGAATAAGCAAAGTCTGCAAACATAAAGTAAATTACAAACATAACTAACAATGGTACCTGCAACATCAAAAAACAACTTATATCCTGCAAAAATAGGACTCTTATTCCTACTTTGAAAGTGTTCTTGTTTTTGTATGAACCTAAAATTAATCTTTGAGTGAACTTCTGCAGAAATGCACTGAGAAAGACTATGATTCTTCCAGTTTAAATTCTAGAGAAAACTGAAAAAAATCAAACTTTTCCCACAATGAGTATGTAACTGTAGGATAATCACGTTTTTTGCTACTAGTCTGTTATTTTGCATTAACCATATTCTCCTACAGAGCTCTTTTGGCCTATTTTTTACATTGCTTACATTGTTTTACTTTCTTTCTTTACTGGACTAGTGCAGGTTCTTGCATGTAAGCAGCACTGCGAGCCATTGGGCTATCCATGCTGCTTGTGATGAACTCACACAAAATATTCTGCAGCCTCAGGATTCCCTTCTGGCAGCACAAGAGCAGAGCTTGTGTTTTTGGCCAAAGACAAAACAGGAACTCTGCTAGTAGGTTCAACCTTGTGCTAGTGAAAGTGATGGCTGACATGTCCAATTAAAGTCATACAGTGATTTGGGCTTGCTGCTAAGTACCTTCTCCCTCCATGCTGTGCCAGGGTAACCTAGTCCAGAGTTACTTCACACTCTAACCTTCCATTCTTTCTCCTCTCCATAAGTTACTTTGACAATATCTACTTTTGCCTTTGCAGCGTATCTCAGTACCAGCTCATCTCTTCTGCCTGCTGTTCTTGTCCTGTCTCCCAAATTCCATCTACCTCTCGCTAATTCAGCATAGTACTCTCATATAACTATATGAAGGCACTTCCTATTCCATTAGAGGGTCATTTGGAGTAAATAACACCCTGTTGTTCGATCTGCAGTATTATGGGTCACTCAGAGATGAAAACAAAGCTTTCTAGCACAGAATGGGGCTGGTAAATTATCAAGCCTGGTGAAGAAAATGTAGATGTGTGCAGTACATACAATGCCCCTGGGTTTTCTTCATTAGGAAAGCAACAGGCTCATGTAATTCTCTTTTTCAGTGAAAATACAATATACACTGTTTCTTTAGACAACAGACATTAAACTGTGGCAATGAAAGCAAACCAGGTTTTTTACTTGCAGGAACATAAAGCTCACACCTAAGGTGATTAAAACTATTGTCCAATGAGATCTCACAAGCATTAATAATGTTGATTTTTAAGAAAGATTAGAACATCAAGAAATTCTAGAGGCTTGATAAGGAAATAACCACTAATAATATTTAAGAATCCAGCTGGGGAATCATGGCAAGTACAAGATGAACCTGACACTGATCTTTGGCAAAATCACAGAGCGGCTGGTATGCAACACTATCCAAAAGGAATGAAGAAATTATAACATCAAGATGAAAGATATGCTGTCATAAAAGGCTTGTGTTTTCTGATTGTTTCCTTTATTCTGAAGACTACAGGGTTGATGGTTAGAGATAGTTGTGTAGACATAATGTTTTTTGCACTCTATAAATCATTTGATACAGTCCTGTGTGACTTGCTTTTTCGTCTGGAAATGAATAAATAATGCTAGCAAAAGTGAACATTGGTACAGCTCAGGTATGTTAACAGATTACAGCAGGTTTTGTAAAAAAGTGTAGCATCATACAGTACTGTTTCTACCGGTATCCCATGGGTTCCTTTTCCTGTCTGAATGCTACTCAGTGCCTTTATCAGAGATCTCAGACTGACAGCAAAACTAAAAAATAGGTACATTAAAAGCTTACTTTAGAACTGCAAGTGATATCAGAAAGAGATATATTAGCCAGGATACAAGTTAACACAGATCATATAGTAAAGTGGGCTTACTTAAGACACAGGCATTTTAAAACCCATGAATGAAGAATGGGTTCGTGCCATTAAAATAAGTGAGTACTGCAAATTAGTAGCTCCGAAAAACATGAGGATTCTAGCAAATGATCTTTTTTGAGTTTTAATGAGATGCTGAGACTGTGACCCCTCGATCTGGCATAGGGGAGAGTTTTTTGGGAGTCATCTATTCAGTTTGATGTCTACCCTGCCAAAAGAATGTAGAAAACCTAGAAAGTGGTTAGAAGGAGCAATGAGAATGACCTGAGATTACAAATATGTATCTGACTGTGTGAGACTGGTTTGTCAGTATCTAAGTCTGAAAGTAATTTCAGATAATAGGTAGCTTTCTAATCCAGCAGAAAAAGATGCAAGTAAGATTCAGTGACTAGGAGCTGCAGTTAGGCATAATCCAGGTTAGGAGTTTGCCTTTTTAACAGGGTGACAAATCAGCCATTGAGATTATGATGTTTTGTCTTTCAGCTGAGAACTTGGAATCCAAACCAAACCTGGACACATGGGATCAGTAAACCAGAGCTCTGGGCTTGAAGTAGAAATTTCTGGGTTAGATGCTGTAGGGTGCACTACGTAAGAGTCAGAGTAGTTTATAATTTTCCCATGAGGTTATTGAAACATCTGAAAAAACTTTGCAAAATGGAGTCTTACTGTTGAGGGAAACAGGACCAGAGTTGTTCTGCCTCCAAAAGAGATACGGCCATCCACTGAAGTGCAGTCTGTAGACCAAGAGACGTGGAAGAGTTGGGCGAGGAAAGTGCCCCACTGGATTGTTTAAACTCACTATATCTGTGGCAGACCTGAACGAAGTTTTAATATACATTAAAATTATTCCGTAGGCAGTTACATACTGTGAAGCCAAAACATTTCCTTTCCTCCACCTCCCCCTTCCCAAGCCCTAAGGCTTTCGTTTACAGTAGAAAAATGGAGCCAGTAAATCTATACTGTTCTATAAACAGGGCAGCACAATGTCTGTTAAAATTCTGGGCAATTTCTTGTAATCATATATACTTAAGTAAAATTTACATGATCATTATGGGCCACTCTTGGGCAATGGCTCTTTGTCAGCCTATAGTGATTAGCACACTGGTGCTGCCAGGGCAAAATTCTGTCAGCACCACAAGAAGCAATTTCATCAGGTTTCTTGTTACACAGACTTGCAGCTCACACTGGCCCTGCAGCCTACTAGACTTTTTTTTTCCCCTTTTCCCTAGCCATGCCGTCTGACTCTTCAGATGGAAATTAAAACAATTTCAAGAATGAAGAGTTCTAGCCTGTTTCTAAAAATAGTTCCCATCTTCAGCAGGGGATGTGATTCCTTAGCCATGTGCAACAAAGATGACCTCTTTGTCAGGTCTAGCCTGCAGCAGGAGGTGTCTGCTCCTGGTCTACTTTTACAATGGTTCAAAAATAAACAGCAAGTTCCTCTGGCTGGCCTCCCTTGCCAAAGGCAGGCAAGGAACATTCTGTACAAGGAAACACTCACAATCATTTGAGGGGCCAACTCTAATGAAGTTAATCGATGCATCAACGACGTGTGTTAAGCATTAATGCTTTACTATGGGTTGCACAGGTACATATTATAATATTATATTAGTCCACAGTAAACACAGTACTGCACATTTGGGATATCCTATGGACGTGAGTTGAAAGAGAATGCACTTACTTTTGCAAAATGGAGTCTTTATGCTTAGATCTGAAACTAATGCAACATGCCCAGGACACCAGAATATATCACCTACTTTTTCTAAAAAGAGTTGAATAAACCAGAAATTTGTGTGAAATTTTACAGTAAAAAAAAAAAAAAAAAAAATCCTACTTAAAAAAAGGTCAATTAAGTCCCATAGGAATTACATCTCCTAGGAAAACAAAACAGGGAAGGGGAAATTTAAAGTTAAATCAACATGAAAATAATTTCAAAGTGAGCATGATAGAGTATTATCCCCTCTTTTAACAGTCTTTAGTATCCAGGAATTAGAAAACTACGCTAGAGTGCAGGCACCTTGAGCGGGTGAAGAACAGGGTCCCAGTGCCTAGCAATGCAAAAGACTTGGATAGAATAAATCAATAATGTACACCAAAACATGTTTTCATTGTGAAAGATATGCACAGTGCTGTCAGACAAGAGTCTGGCTGTATATCTTTGATCTTGAAGCAGCACATATCCCCGGGAAACGAGTGAAGTGCAAACACTGTACACACTTTGCCCTGTCCCATCTGTATCACTGTGTTGTGATGAATGAATTCAGAGACATGGACTAACACTGCTGATAATGTCTGGGCTGGAGAGCCATCACTTGGGTTTAAGAGAGAAACATCAGAGGAGAGACAGTGCCGTGTCTATCCGTAATGGCCTTCCCCTGATACAAGTTATCATCAGGTTACCTATGTAGAGTATGATGGCCTCCATAACACTGGGCAAACAGACAAAGTTGCTCAAAAGACAGAGCAGGATCTAAAGTCAGGGAAGCGTTTCACACATCAGAGCCATTAGCTCCTTCAAAGCAAATGGTAACACTAAATATGTTTTAATCCTGTTGCTGGCTTATGTGATACCAGCTCATCTCCACACTCAGGAAGATGCACAAAGAGGCAAAGGTAGGTAGGGGAATAAAGCTAATACCCTGGTATGGCTACTATCCCAGGAGTCATCAGCCATCAGCGGGCCATCTCCACACACCTGAAGGAGCAGAGAAGCACAACAGCATAGGGGTAGCACAACATCCATTGAATATGAAATGAAAGCTTTTGCTGCTAAATACAACTCACTTCTCAGGAAGCTCATAGTGTATTGCTGAGGATAAGCAGCTACCAAAAAGCCCAAAATAAAAAGAACAAGGTATTAATACTACAGAGTTTAGGTCTTTGAGGTGTAAACCCCAACCTTTAACTACCTAATGTTAGAAAAAATATTCTCTCTCTGTGTGGTACCCTATAATTCTCCATTATGGGCCTGACTAGCTCTCAGGATTGCTTGGTGCTTCTTATGGTGAGAAGCAAGATTTATGTTCCCTGTTAGTGGCAGGATATCTTTACTCTAACAGTGCTAAAATCTAATCTAAATGATTCAAGAGGTTTGATAAGGAAAACATTTAATTCGCTGGAGTAATGATTAAGTGAAGAACTTGACCATGGACTTTAATGGAAGACTGTGCAAGAAGAGATGTCCAGAAGTACTCAGAAGAGTAAGTGTGACTGTAGGGACATTATGCAGTGATCTGCTGGGTCTTGCAGACCAGACCAGACCAGACCAGATTCTGCGTAATGAACATTACTAGGAAATCCGAACACTGCTATTTGGCTCCTACAATGAAAGAACTGCAACCAGGTCACCTGTCCCTCTTGAGGTGAACATTTGGCCTACCATATGAAAAGCATTTAGCAGTAAAGGTTGGCATCATTGTTCAGACATCTATACAGAGGGACTGGTAGATTGAGTCCCTCCTCTGCCACAGTCTTTTAGTGTGACCTTATGCCTGTTGTTTAATTTCTCCATAATGTCATTTTCCCATTTGTAAAGGGGAGATGTTACAGCCCTGCCTTTACTCACGGGCTTATTTTTTTTTTTAAGCCTAAAGAATGGCATGTTGAGAGGTTAAATCCTATGTCACTAAGCATGGCCCAAGTGGGTAGGTAAAAGATCAGTCTACATAGAAAGCAAATTCTTTACTAATGAACTTTGTAGAGGGAGGTGCTTGGACAGATTGAACAGATAGAATACTAGTCTCTTTGTTTTTGATTGTTATTTCATAGGTTTTCTTATCACTTTTTCCATTTAGGGGGTTCTATTTATCTCCATGTTTCCTGCCTTCTCCTTCCCATTTGTCCTGGCATTGAAGGCACCTTTAGATAGGCATTTGAGCTAGACAATCCCAGGTCTAAACTTCTTCAAAGACTGGAAGATGGGGGATGAAAGCAGAGTTTTGGCTCTTAAAATGTAAGTTCAGCTGGGGATGCAACTTCTGACTAGTTAGGGGTTATATGTTTTTGAGATTCCAGTTCAAACCCATCTCTCCAGTTACAAGGTGGAATTCATGACATTAAAATTCTTTCCACAGCACGAAAGAGATGTCATCATAAACACTGCATTATGACTTCCCTACAGGTTGCTGCAGAAGAAGAAACTAACCCAGGAACAGCAGAGACCTTTAAAAAACACCATGACCTTTCAGTAACAGAAAACATGGGAAAATCTAAGTCTTAAACTCATTTGATTCTGGCTTGGCACTCTGTGCAAATCCTTGTATAAAGAGAAGTTTAGGACAGGGATTTCTATGCTGCTTCCTTAATTGCAGGCACAGTTTTGTATATAAATATTCTAAGCCTGAGATCTTGATGTATCCTAAACTAGCACTGATGCTTCTAAAGTATAAGGATTAATTAGGGAAGTGGCATTGTGAGAAAGGCAATCACAGTAACACCCAAACTCTGAATCTGGACATGGATAAAATAACAAAGCAGAAACAAAAACAAAGAAAAGAAACAGAGTCTGTGTTGGAGCCTTTCTAAAAATCATATGCAAGAATCCAGATAGAGAGAGAGAGTTCTGGATACTGTTCATGCCTAACATGATCAGCAGATAGATGAGTGGCTTGGAGACGTGAGAAGTGAGCTAGAGAAAGTGCCAGACTGCTAGTTGGGATTTCAAGGAGTGTTTGTGGTAAGCCACACTTCAGATCTTTCTTTCACTGTGGCCTGAGTGCTGTCTTAGAGACCATGAATGGAAACTTAAGGACCAAATATTTTGGTGCTGGTCATGATTTCATGATAGCAATCCCATTTTCCAACCTGTATGCCATTTTCTTCTTAAGACATCTGAGGATCATTGAATCAAAAGAAACCAAGCTAGTCTCACTTTACCAAAAGGTTCCTAGCATGCAGACTACAGCATTAATAAAGGAAAGGGCTATATAGGTATTCTTCTCTCCCCAGGCTTTAAACTTGCCTTGCAATTGTCTTTCAATTCTTCTTAGCCTTAACCACTCCAGTTTCTATGCCGAGGAAACTCTCTTTCTTTGCATCTTCCTCCCTCTCCCCCCTCCCTGCTGCTACTGACAACAGTCTCAGCCTCCCATCTTCTTCTTCAAGCGGACATTTTATGTTTTGGCGGTCACTTTCTGTCTGTGACATTCAGCCTAGGCTTGCCCAAGTGGTCGAGATTCCTTTCTTTTCCGTTTCACTCATGTGTCTGTGGTCAGGCTTTTGTGGACAAAAGTGGTGGTTTCCTATTCTCAGTTGCTGGAGTGCAGAGTAAAAAGGACAAAAACCCAAAATGACATGCAGTGTTTATGCTAGGCAAAAACCATCTCAACCCTTTTGTTGGTGTCAGGTGCATTGGCTGAGCAACAGACCTTTTTTCCTATTTGCTCAAAGAGATAAGCTGCAATTAGTCTTTGAAAGATAATAATGATATCTCCCTTTCTCTAGTCTCTGGAATATCCAGTGCTGCTCCCTTTGACCATAAAAGACCTAACTTATCCATCCCTTGCAGTCTGTAGCAGTTTCTCAGCACAAGAAAAAGGTCTGGAAAGAATTATTTGACGTTCTGATTTACAGCAGAACCTGAACTAATCCAGTAAGTGAGGATACAATTGGCCTGCAGCTTATGCTTTTTAATCTGTTAAAAAGCATATACCAAATGGGAAACACCAGGAAAGGGAAGATTCCCAGATGTTGGAATGGTGTTCCAGAACCCTAAGGAAAAGGGGTCATTGAGGCCTCAGTATGTACTGCAGATGTCAAGTTGTTTTATAGGCTTGATTCAAAGACCATTAAAGCCAAATAGAATCTTTACATTATCTTTGATAGGGTTTGGATGAGGCCTATGAATATGGGGGGGATCTTAAGTGACAATGAGCCTGAGCATTACTTATAGAAAATAATTTGAAAATTACTATCATGTAAAGGAATTTCAAGCAGAATACTCACAGAGTGTTTCTGTCTCTATGGTCACAATGCAGGTTAATATGTAAGTTACTCCAGAGGTGTGCCGGGCACTCTGTGCCTCTTACTGCTCCAGCATAAGCTACAGGGGAGAAAATCCCTTTTCCGGTTGGATTTCCCCTTTAGCACAGCTTTATGTACTTGTATAATATGAAACAGCCTTTTCTATTTCAGTTCAAGCTATGGAGACTTGGATTTCCCCCAGAATTTTTGATTAGCAGCTGAGCCTAAATCAGAGCTGCCTGGGGTCTCCTTTGCCTTACTGACACATCATAATATCCTTTCATCTGCTATTCCAAGCTAGTTCCTTGTTCTGCGTAGCAGCTCCCTCCTTCCGAGAAAGACCACATTGATCCATCTCCCTTTCTAATTCTTTATCAAGCTGTTTCAAAGCAGGAATTCCACCACAACAAGGATATCCTTTTTGTTTGATTCACTCAGAACCAGACTGCAAAGAACAATGGATTGTAGACTGCAGGCCACAAGATGGATTTTGCTGAAGGTTGTTAGCTTCTGTATACTCAGGCTTTACCTGGGTTTTGCAGGGGCCAAAACAGAAAAGCCACACTTTTCACAGCATCTCATGTAAGTTAAAGCACTCAGCACCAGTTAGGATCTGTATGTTACTCCTTGCCATCAGTCATACAGAGAAAAGCCCTCTATGTGGCTTGACTGACAAATAGATTTAATTCCTGGAGGTGGAGAAGATGAGACTAAAATCAATACTAATTTACAGTTTTAAATAGGTTGCCATTTAACCATCCCTGAATTAATGGAATCACAACAGGCTTTTTTTCTTCTATTTCTGGAGACTCGGTGTGGCTTGATAGCACTGGTGATGTATACAGAAAAAAACCTGTAAATTGTAAGTGGCAAAATGGTAAGATCACACATAGCATGACTGCATGAGCTGCATGAGTAGGAATGCAGTCAATCCAAAGCCAAAGCTCAGCTGGAGTTGAAACTAGAAAAGAAGGCAAGAGCCAGCAATTTCTATATGTACATTGGTGGAAGAAAGACCTAAGACAACGTGACAGCAAAGACAGTGTGACAGCAAAGATTGGCAAGTGGGTTAAGGGATCTAATGACAAGCTATAGGGAAAAAGATGCACTTTGGAGCTCATATTTCACATGTAAGACTTGTCCTTAGGTGTTCCAAGTTTCTTAGCCTCCTAATACTGTCTGCAGGTATGAAGAAGTACCCACAGGAAAAAGAGTTGGTGATCACTTCACCCAACTGGATATGCACAAGTCCATCAGACTAGATAGGGGGCATCTGAGGGTGCTAAAGGAGCTGGCTGATGTCATTGAGGGGCTAATTTCTATCACCTTTGAAACATTATGGCAACTGGGGAAGATTTCTAATGCCTAGAATAAGGCAAATGTTGCACCAACCCCCAGATAAAGTAAGAAGGATCCACGGAACTTCCAGCTGGCCATCATAACCTCAGTCTGTGGGAAGGTTGGAGTGCAAATGCTTTTAGAAGCCTCTTCTAAACACATGCAGGATGAGAAGGGAGAGAGACTAGAGGGAACCAGCATGGATTTACCAAGGGAAGATGATGGAGTAAAAAATTTTCAAACAAAACCTAGGAACAGAGATGCAATGAAGCAGAGAGTGCCTTTAGAAACTTTTATAACCTTACAATTGTGTTCACCACTTCAGCTGAAAGTTGAAGCTGAAAACACATTTATACAAAGCAGGCAGATGTTTTGGGAGGCAGTTTCTGGGCACCATTCCATAATATAATCCATAGCCTGTTATACTTGCAATTTCTGTCTTTGTTTGGTCACTTGTATTAATTTTTAACCTGGATAAAAATGTGCAATGAAGTCCTTAGAATGAAGTTTCTTATTGTTCCTTTTAAGATGGAGTATATTTTGTCTAATTCTAAGTTTTCCTTCTTCTAATGCTGAGAAGACCAGAAGTTAAAGCCTGTTCCCTAGAAATGAATGGGAGTTCCACCAATGCCTTAATTTCATTTCTGCCTCACTGTCCTGCATGTTAAGGATTCTTTCTCTGCTTCCAAGAATGGCTTTCTCCCTTGCCCATGCAAATGCCTTAACCATTTTATCTCTTGCTGAGATCTTTGCACAACTGTCAGCTCTTAATTTGTTTCCATATTTTCTACAGCGTAAGAGCAATGAGGTTTCATCTACTTTTAATGACCCTTTGAACCAACTCCTGCCCACAGTTTGGGAACCATTAGTCAAAGAGATCTAAATTTGTCTCTGCATAGGAGATTATTGTTTAGATTGCCATCTTAAAATCCAGTGATAACAATACATATATCATAAATGAGTTATGGAGATATTTGTCAGATACAGCTGATAAGAAAATTAAGTAAGCTTTTACTATTGCTCTTTACCCTTGCTGATTTCAAAACGATCATACCAGACCCTGAACCATTCCCTAAATGACATACCAGAACAATCCCTTTTCACTTTTCCCTGTTGTGGGACCACATGGACAGTGGCTGCTCTAAGGAACCACTATGCAAATAAAAAGCCAAATAATACAGACCTATTGGACATGCCACCTAGGTGGAGTCATGTTGAGACAGCAGTGGATGAGACTAGAAATGGAAAAACATTAAAGTGCTTTGGTGTCTGATTATCCTTAGCGAAGGCAACAGCTCAAAAAAGCATTTGGACCAGAATAATTTAGCAAAGCATTTATTTAAGCTGTTGTAAATGTCACCCAAACTCATTCCTACCTCTGAGTAAGCACCAATTGAAGCTGGGGGGACATAATGATGAAAAGCCACCTTCTTCCCACTCTTATAACTCAAGCTCAGCCTTCAGTATAGCTCAGCTGACCCCCAAGCTGTTATCTCCACTGCATATTCTTCCAGAATGTCAGATTTATCCTTTAAATGATGCTGCCCACGTTTTCTGACATTTTTCCCTAAGTATACACAGGATAGTAAGCAATCCTGCAGCATGCATAGGATACATCCTGCCTGGTAATGACTCTTACAAGCTTCAGCTATATCATTAATAAATCTGTAATTTACAATTATACTGTTGCTTTTACACAAAAAAATGACAATGAGGTAATTGACTTCAACCATCAGCTAACTCAAATTAACTGGAATATAAACAGCAGAGACATGGAACAAAACTATGGAAAGGAAAAGAGGAGCAGGGCATTACTGTACTGTTAAATTGTGTAAACATAAATAGGTTTTCTTAAACAAAATTTTGATTTCTCACTTCCCATTTAGCAATTCCATTACATAATGTAAATATGTCAAAACATCTCCAGATTCCTTCATGATGAAATCAGGTTACACTTAAATAAAGTGTGTGTGTGTCCTTTTCTGGCAGCTACCAATTAAATGTCACTGTTCTAAACACATTTTTAGAACTGGCTTTTATATGTTGCCAGATGAGGTCACAATTGCTTCTTGTTAATTGCCGGATTAATTCAGGCATTTTGCTGAAACGCAGAGTTGACAGCACACATACCTGCTGTTGTTTGCTTGATTGTTTGCTTTAAAAAGATCTAAGTGTGTGAGGGAGAGAGGAAGCCAGGGAAAATTGATCAAGAGACTGGGAAATATTCATCCTCTAAGCTGTCCCTCCAGCACAAGACAATTTCAGCCACTTGATCCCCACAAGCAGACAACTCTTTCATTTCAGGTGCGTATTTTTCAGGATGACAGGATGCTTTATCACCAATGACAGCCCTTCCCACAGCACAGGTTTCACACAAGTTCTTCGCCCAGTATCAAACTCCCTATAATTCCCAACTTTATGCCCAGAGTAAAAGTATGAGAGAAAGGCTGTAGTCCTATGCTGCGCGTATGGCCTCATGGTGTGACCCTGGAATAGTGTCAGGGGACTCATATCTCCCCTTCCTGGCAAGACTGCGGCACCCCATTACTCTCAGAGTGGATGGCAGGAGAGATCCCTGCATTTTCCCACTGATACTTTCTGGGATCTTTTCACATGAGGACCTTCTGTTTATTCTCTAGAGTCCCTGTGTAAACTAACACTAACTCATGATCTCCTGTAATACAGGCAGCTCATAACTCTAACAGGCCTCGGAGGAAACAGTATGAGAGCATTTGCCAGCTGAACCAGCTGATATCCCCTGTCAAGCCCACACTGTAACTCTGACAGGCTAGGTTAAGTGTGATACTGGCATCTGCTACACCTGCAAAGGCTGACACAGTGCCTTAAATTATCTGAGCCATCAAGATGAGATCCTAATCAACAGCATAAAGAAACAGCCTCTTTAAAAGACAGAAGAAAAATTAATCCTTTAAAGAAATTTACATCATCTTCTCTGGGAGAGGGAATATTTTTTTGCCCCAATACATTGTTATCTGAAAAGGACAGTTAA
The DNA here is from genome assembly GCF_000696875.1 of Nestor notabilis. NCBI lineage: Eukaryota > Metazoa > Chordata > Aves > Psittaciformes > Psittacidae > Nestor > Nestor notabilis. The sequence goes on along the minus strand of NW_009922315.1, from coordinate 10,800 downwards.
TCAAATACAATTCCTGGTATAAAGCACAAATCAAAGCAGTGAAAACTGCTTACGCCAGCAAATGCATGGAAATAGCACAGACTAATTTGGTGACCACCTGATCGAATTCAGTCCAACCAGATGAGATTTTGGGGAATGCTATTGTGGAGAGAAGGTTTTCTATCCTGTCTCTTTGCAGGTATAGCATATGACCTTGAAAAAATCTTTGCAGTATCATTGCTTAGCATCAGCATCTGCCTTTGGGCAGGAAAGCTTAGATCACATTCTTCTTCATTCCTTCCATACTGGGGGTCTTCACAAAAATGAATCTGAAGAAATCAGAAGAATCAAGTGCTATTTATGCCACGAGTGATAGCAATGCAGTACATTTCCTCAGAGTCCCCTGCACACCTTTGCAGGCAATTAATCTTGTTCCCAAAACAGTTACCAGATTCAAATCTATACATTGAAGAAGAAATCACAAATCCAGCCTCACTCTGAGGGCAGAAATAATACAAGTCTGATAGGACTACAGAAGCCAGCTTTTCAGTCCTAAGGCCTGTCCAGCAGGCAGTGAGGCATGTATGTTAGTCTTTACCAGAGAAATCTGAGTCTCAGAGATGCCAGCTAACTCAGTATGATACCTATGTCTGTGTATGTCAAAGAGCATCCCAGGTCTTGATGCCTCCTGTGCTTCTGAAGTTCTTTTCCTCAGTTCAAACAGGCACTGTGCACCAGCACTACCCCCAATTCACCATCCACTTATCACCCACTTACCAAAAGGATTTGGCAGCTCAAGCACTCTGAAGCTGGTCAAACACGAGCCCCATGTTCCTTCTGGCTCCCCTGTGGTTTCAGACTGCATGGAGTTTGTGGCAGGAGTACATCAACTGTTTAAGGACCACAGTGGATGGCTGTGTAAAGATCTAGCAAGTGATAAATTACACACAGCCTCTTTTACCCCAGGCTTTTCTAAAACTCAACTAAAACATATTTACATGTTGTGAATCTGGGATTTTGGGAATATCATGGATGGTTATATCAAGGCTCTTTACTCACTGCCTCCCACAACAAAATCTCCTTCAATAGATATGGACCTTTCACTGATCCCTTCCTGTAACCAGTCAGCAGAAACATTAATACTTTCACTTTTTCATGGGCCATTTGGTTGCACTGGAAATATTTTTCTTATTGTAAATATACTTGACTTTAATTTGTCACTTTTAAATCCGGCCTTGGATTCACCTTGGAAGCATATGCAGTGACAGGGTGACTGAAGGAAACATCCCTGCTTGTCTGAACATCTGCAAGATCCGAGCAAAAAAACAGAGCAAGTTCAAATTACCCCTCCTAAACGGTGACAGATATGAGTAAGAGGTACCGCTCATGAGACACCTCTGTGAAGTAAACATTTTGGAATAATATTCCAGGCAACAACTACAGAGGCTCTAACAACAGATTGACCAGCCATCTATTACATTTCAAACAAAGTGACTCAAAGGAAAATGTTCCAAACAGACACCACTGGACATCTGACTCAGCCCAAGCAATGTTTTAACTATTCCTTTGCCACAAAGCATACATGTGACTTCTGTAAACCGTGCCCTAGTAGCCACTTTTGCATACATGCACTGAGCATCTGACTGTTTTTCCAGCAACTTTCTAAAGACAGTAGCCATCACAGGGTGCTGTTGTTTCCTCTCAGTGTGTGATGCCAAGTTCTAATTAAATATTTAGCTATTTTAAACCTTTTATTTTTTGCCCCTTTTTTCCCCCTACTTAAATAACATTAGCATTCTGAGTTAGCTGAAGGCCTAAAAGCTGGTTTTAATTCAAATATAAATAATACCCAGAGTGACTGTGTGATTGTACTAAAAATAGATTGTTTTCTGTTCTGTTTCACTGATCTTAAAATTGGTGGCAGAGGGGAATGGGACAGGATATCCAGGTCTTTTTCTTTCTGAGGGTGCCTCAAATCTGTGGCATTCTGTCTCTTGAGAAGTGGGCCATTTCTGAGATACCATTAGATTAGCTGGAAATGTATTTACCACACTTTACCAGCACATCTATTCAGTATGTGGTTCAGAAATCACGAGGGGAAATCACACACTGTTAAGACTAAGCATTCTTGAGCGAGCCTCAGTTATGGCAAATTCAGCAGCAGAAAAAGAAACTGTGGTAAGTGTAGTTACTGAAATTTTCCAAATAAATAAAGCAAACAAGTTGCTCCAGGAAGAAACTCATACCTATATGATTTATAATAGTGGGAGTTAGTCCATGAAGGCAAGATGAACCCAATGAACCAGCAGTCACAGGCCACCCATGGGCTGCAGTGTTGACTGCAGTCCCTTTGCTCCTTGTAACCAGTCCATGACAACTGGTACAGATCTCATCTGTTCTGAGGTGTGTGTGGCTTCTAGCAATGCTCAGCAACTTCTGTTGGCTTAAAGGTTGCTGATGAGCTCCAATGTGGGTTAGTATCAACAGGGAAAAATATAGGGATCCTATTTACAGCCTGCTGGCAGCAGATAGGTAAAAAAAAATAAAAAAACCCTTCTCCAAAATCAATGTTTGCTTTACTGAGGGCCTCCTTAGGTGTACATTGGAAACAATTCTATCTTCCACCACAGTTAAGTCACCCTGCAGTTTGGTGTGCCAGCCAGTAGTAGTTAGCAGTCCAGAATCAACAGGTCTCTGCTGCTGAGCAGTACCAGACCATATTGGCCAAAAGCAGATGGAAAATATTAAGTGTGACATGGCACCTGATTAGTGGTGATAAAGAACAAAAAGTAAACTAGGGACTGGTGGGCATCTTGGCTCTTTTTTACCCTACCTGTGACATGACATAATGGCCAGCACCACTGATGCGAGGAGCACTTTTAGCCAGCCCTTCCTCTCACTCCTCATCACCCACTCTCAGCTCAGAGGAGGTCATGTCACAGGACTGGTTCTTTAGTCTAATCACTAGCACCCAGTGCAATTACTTCATCCTGGGCAAACCAACTATAGACCAAAATCAATTAGAACTCATTTAATTTCCTTTGATAGGAGGAACTTTATCGCTGCTGTTCAAAATCATGGCTGGCCATTGAATGCACAGAGAATGAGAAAGAAGTGCAGCTTCTGAATGCAGGACCCATGTACTTTGGGCTCTTTCTGATTACATGTAGTTCTCTATGCCTTCATCTCTATACATGATTTTTTCACTGAGAGGGTCTCCCAGATCCAGAAACGTTCTGTTACTAACTCTTGACATTCTGATTTAAGACAAATAATTCCTTTTCTCTTTACTTTTTTATGTCAAGTAATGGGATTCAAGTATTACATATTCCATGCCCATTCTGACATCATTCTTACATATTTTAGGTGCTAATGGGAAGATATTATTAAAGCCCTTGCTGTGGAGTGTCTGTTTTTCCTCAAAAAGTTAGTGGAGTGACAATTTCAGAATCACAAATTCAAATTTGCTGCTTGGCTCTCCAAGTAGCAGATAGATCATGCTCCTCAGACACTGCATTCTGTAACAAAGTGTTTCAGGTAGGCACAGCAATCTCTGTGGCTAACATAACAGTAAACCAGCAAAGCGCCTGAGAACCCAACAGCTCTGATGCTGCTGGAGATGCTGCACAGTTTGGTGAGGCTACCTGTTGCTACTAGCTATATGTACATGAAATGGAATAGATAATGGGTTTCTGTAGTGGATCATGAAGACAAGTAGCCCTGGATGATGAAGGCAAGTATGGATTTTAATTAATGTGATTTCATTAAAAGTAGAAGGACAAAACCACTTACTTGTTACCTAAAAGCTATTTGCCAGCCCTACTGCTTCCTCTGAAGCTAGCAGATATATGTGCCATCTTAAAGACTGAGTGAAGTCAAAGGGACTCTACTTCAGCACGATTCTGTCCTCAGGTAAAGCCAATTGCAAGATCAGGTCAAAGGTGTGTGGGGGTGTTTATGCCAGTGGATTTCAAGTGCAGGAGGTTGAAACTTAAGTCCCTCAAGCAGGGAAAAGCTCATGCAATGCAAGTTGTCTGTTAGGAGGAGATTCCTTCTCTCTACTTGGAAAAACTCCTCCCTTACAATGTACCACCAAAGAAGCAAAAATGCACTCCTGTAGACAAAGATGCTGTATTGCTTAAATAGCTATTTCACCTCCAGCTAACTGGTGGCACTGCACCCTTGGTGTTCTGCTAGAGCTTCTGCTAACAAACAACACGCACTTCAGGGCTTGACCTTCTGCAGGCTTGCCAGTTCTGACAGGGTTTCGTTTACACACTTGGCACACACTTCAATGAGCCATACAGGAGCAGGCAGCTAAAGTAGGCTTTTTTGCTCCTCAAAAAGAGAAGAAACGGTTTATTGCAAATCATTCCAATACTATTAGAACCCCTTCTCTCACCCACCCGCAAATCTTACTTAAAAGAATGTGCATACTTATTATAGTGATTCCATGTTGTCATAATTATATCCTGAAAAGAGTGTGAAATGTGCCTTTTCACATAATTTACTGTTTTCCTGTGATTTATGAAACCTCTTTTCACATGAATTATTGGTCACTTCTTGTTTATGTATCACCATGGTACATAGCTCCTTGGAGGCCAAAAAAGAAGACAGAAAGCTAACATTTAATCATTACATCCACACAAACTCCCCAACTCCCACCCGCAACTTCTTGCTTTTTACCTTACCCTATATAAAGAAGGCACAGATTTTTTGCTGGATGAAATGTTTCATAAAAAAGATCTTGACAGTTCTACATTTCTTAGCATTCATTAGCAGATTTTTTGCTTCATGCTTGTTTTGTGTTTCAAATTTTCCAGTGTAAAGATAACAACCAAAAAGTCCCTTACAAACAAACTGAGATGGTGGTGAAGGAGGAATGTTCTGAGTGCATGGCTGCCAGGAATGGCAGCTTTCCAAATGACAATATGTTTATTTCTCAGTGGAGATACAGTCAAAATGACACTTATCAATGGTCACCTGAATTAGAGAGCACCTCAGTATGTTCTCAGAATACTGTTTCAGCTTCTTCTGAACACTTCAATGACACTCTGTTTTTACAGTACAGTAAACTGAGGGATAAATTAATTTGTTTACAGTGACTACTCAGTGAGTCACTGCTGAAGCCACTCTGCAGTCAAGCTTTGATTTGCAAAACTCCTCTTCTGCCGTCAAATACAGCTTCCTAAATGGACTGCTCGGTTAGCTCAATGTGGCAACATCTGTGACAGATATGTGTGTATCTCTGTATGTGTGTGTATATTTGTGCTCCCTGCCTCTAAGGCTGAAGAGCACCTTGTGAAGTATTTTGACAGTAGATGAAAAAATATCAAACAGACAATTACATTTCTGCTTGACAACATTTCACCACAGCAATCCAAATGCACATCAGAAAACAGAAGACAGCGGGAACACTTAAGAACATAGGAAAAAAACATGTTGGCTTAAGACTAGATATCAATCTAGCCCACTAGGCTGTGTGATTCTGCAGAATCAATGCAAAAACTGAATGCAAAAGAAAACAAAAAAGAAAATGTTTGCTATTGGGAATACATGAGGACATTCATCTCCTTTCTACCACAAACCCAAAGGAACATCAGGTTTTAAGTCTGGGGGAGGGAAAAAAAAAGAAGCTGAGTGGTTTTTACCTCATATAGACATGAGTCAAAACCAAAACCTTAAAATCTGATCTTATTAAAAAAAGGAGGCTGAGCTGTGAGGTTTTTGTTTTCCTTTTTTTTGGCAGCAAGGTAGAGACAGAAGGGAGTGAAATTTTGGCAAGTGGTAGGGGTTAGGACATGGGAGGAGAGAAGAGGACAAAAGAGAGAGAAAAACAACTACTTGGAGTCTGATCTTCTGATTCAAATACACCTTAGCAGCACTGGTTGGAAAGCAGACTCTGAAGTGGAAAGAATTTCTGGATCCAGATCAAGACAGCAGAAATATCTTAAGTTTTGCTGGGCCATAATCTCCTGAGAGGGCTTGAGAGAATTTGATCCTGTCATTCCCAAACTAGAATCTTAAAACTGATTTGGATCAGAACTACAGTCGGTTTGAAAATGTTATTACTTCTTCCTGTGGAAAGGAAAAGAAAAGAAAAGGAAAAAAGAAACAAAAAATGGAACAAAATTCAGCCAAACCCAAAGTGCATGGACTCATTACAAACTCAGGAAATCAACTCTATTTAAATCTCTTTCAGCACCACTCTCCAACTTTAATAGTGCGTGTGTGGAAGCAAATATTACACAGAGGTTCATCCTACCCTCCTGGTCCCCTGCCTCCCTATCCTTGCACCAACCCTAGCTCTGCATCTCAATGGTCACTATTTGTTTTTTCTTTCTGATTAGTCTTGTCAAGACTTTCTCTCACTAACCACCATTTTCATTCTTTTCAGCATTGCTCACTCAGATATCTCTGTTTGTGATCTTCATTATTGTACCCTTGTACTCTTGTGTTTAGTTCGGTCCCTGCTTTGCTGACTTTTCCGGTGCCAGTTCCCAGTGCTACTCATTCCTCTCTTATCAGCTGCTTTCCTATCCCTTATTTTATCTTCTCTCATCCCATCTTCTAACCTTCATGATGGAGTATCTCAATGCTAGTTGAGTTCACCCAAATTTCTGTTTGCCATTCTCTCGCACAGCCAGGACTCTTATAAGGGAATGAGTTCTTAGGAAGGAAGGACTTCCTCCATACTGAGAGCAGTCTCTCCTCACCATGGCAAAGTGGTGTCCTCTAGACTATGTTTTTTCTCCCTTTTTTTCCCCGTTCTTATGCTTCTACGTCTTGCTGACAATGTGACAAGGTTGTGAGATAAGGAAAGCCCTATGGGAGCCTCACACTGGCTTTCTGCGAGGCACCTACCATGCAATACAGTATGCAGTCACTATTATTTTATTATTACAAAACCCTAAGTTCCCACGTCTGGAAGTTCCTCCTTTTTTTTATCTGAATCACCAGCTATGCTTCCTGCAGGTGGATTCATTGATCTAGTTCTCTGCATGTTACCAAACAAATTGAGGAGAATTTGCAAAATTGCAAAATATCAAGGGCTTTTTTTTTGCTTTCCTTTTTGGAAGTCTAGCAGCATGTTTCTTATCTTGGCTACAATTTTCTGACCTTGCTATTTTTATTTCACATCTATTGCAGTTTTGGCCTTTATGCCTTTTGTTTGGTCTTGGATTGTCTGTGCCTAGGCAGATTTTTTTTCTTGGATTCTCTTTATTTCTCTTTTCTGCTTAATGCTACTTTCTTGTCAATCCATGGTCTGATCTGGAAGTGGTAAAGACAGAGCTTTCCCAGGAGACACTGAAAGCCTGATTGTTCTGAGCAAGTTTATCCAGATTTGTTTTAATGACCCTGTAAGATCACTAATGATAATGAGCCATTTGCTCTGCTTTCCTTCTGCTCTCCGCAACACTGCTTCCCTTGGGAAATGCATTGCAACAGAGCTTTTTGACATGACAGTGAGAATGACTACAGCATGACCGTTTATTAGTTTTCAATGTCTTACATGTCAAACATCATAAGGTTGGGGAAAAAAAAAATTCTTCATAATATTATTAACTCAATCTTATTCCAGTATTAAACCATGATTTATTTACAGTACTAAATGAGAACGTCTTACAATGCTGATGGATCATTATTCCTCAGATTTTCTCTTTTTCCATTCACAGACACAAGCTGCCTTTTGGTCTTGATTTGTACAATAAGAACCAGTAATTTTCTACTAGTTTTCCAGTCAGTTGAGGGAAAGATACTGTATTTAGCAAGCTTTGATGTGTCAAAGTCCATTGCATTATCTTAGGTCTAATGAACTTCTATGAGGACCCAATATACTTAAAAAATGTCTATCTCTACTAAGAACCTGTGATTAGCTGGTTTTATTTATGTTCTTGAGTTTTAACCTTAGTTTAGCTATATACACAGGGTAATCAATAGGAAAAAGAATTACTATCTTTCCTAAGCACTACCAAGCTCTTCTCTACTTGTTGGCAATCATATTTAAAACACAATTGCTGAAATTTAAGTCACAAGTGCTGCAAATGTATGTTTTGAACATATCGGCTCTGCACATTTTATCATGTTTTATTGTGTATCAGAATGAAGTAAGACTTGGATTTTCTAATGTGAAGAAACTTTCCTGTAAACAGGATCATTGACAGAAATTTGACACATGGAGCAGTTGTTGGTTTCCACATTTTTGCTTTATTTGTATCCAAACTACCCAGCAGCCTGTCAGTTTGGTATGTAATAAGCCAAATAATGTGGGATTGATTAATTCAGGGTCTGAATGATTTTCTTCACACTTGTGGCAGACTGTCAACCAAAGCTAGTGAGGACTCCATGCTCTCTTCAAACACAGAGGCTACTGCTCTGGTAACTGCATCAAAAGCAGTCTACCAACTCAGATTGCATTGGGATTGATAATTTTTTACATAAAGTGAAGACCCTCTGTTTTCTAGCATATCCTACAGTGGTGATATTTATTCAAGGAAGGAGGGAAATCCCTTTTCTCCTGAATAATCTAAATAAAAAAATGTTTGTTAAGAGTTTTGAGGTGATATAATGTAGGACAACCCAATAGAATGGCACGATGCTTATGTTTTCTCATTAGTAACAGAAGACCCTAAGATCATAGATGAAGACAGAATTACTGAAAAGCCAGGCTGAGAACTATTCCCAAACCTTTAACCTGAGAGACAAGCAAAGATCTGACCATGTAATGGGGGTTAACAGTGGGACGGAAAAAGCAGGTCAGAAGTGTGACACTTTCCTTCAGATCAACCACTGACTCATCCTAGCTATAGCTGCTCTCCTGGTGATTTTATTACAGAATATACAGCATTTAGAATCATAGAATGGTTTGGGTTGGAAGGGACCTTTGAAGCTCATCTAGCCAGGACACCTTCAAGTAGATCAGGTTGCTCAGCACCCTGTCCAACCTGACCTTTAATGTTCCAGGGATGGAGCATCTACCACCTCTCTGGGCAACCTGTGCCAGTGTTTCACCACCTTCACTATAACAACAACCCAGCATCCTAAGACAGGATTATAGATTTGAATCACAAAATACTTCTAACTTTATGGAAGAAAGCTTTTCAGGGAAGTATTTAAATTCCTCAGGTATCACTCCCTCCACTGGGTACAAACTGAGAAGTTACAATTCCTTTATAGCAACAATAAAGAGAAATCAAAACCAAGTGTGCTAGCTGGTGCTGACTCCTTACCCTTGCAGCTCCTTGAATGCAGAATTCTTTTACAATGAAAGGCCAAATGCTCCTTATCTGGGAGATACTCCTGTCTCAGAATCCTCATACTAAGACCAACGAGTCCCAGTGATAGACAAAAAGAGCTAAGTTAAAAGATCGTTTGGGTTATGGGGTCATTTGTTATTTTCCTTGACATCTTACCTCCTGGGATCCTATAAATAGATCTCATAAAGAGGAAAAAAGGTTTCCTAGCACTTGCAGTTCCAGGGGATAACTTGAATATTAACGAGTTCAAACTGTAAGGTGCACTAAAAAAGCACAATTATTTATTACTGAAATGACTAAAAACCACTCTACGACTTTCAAAAATATCTGATGATCTTGGAATATTTAATGATAAAGTTTGGCTATTTAGGATTTATAGCATTGTACAGCACGTACATATTGGGGCACTATCTTTCCGGACATTAATGTGGCAAACACAAGGCTAGAAAGTAGTCAGTTTTTCAAATACATCAAAAGAACTGCATACATCACCTCTACCAATGCTGAACCTAAAGCTGAATGATACATTATGCCATTTCTGCAAGATACGCTGATAGAAAAAAGTGACCAAAGCTTGACAACAGCTAATAGGTCATTTGCAGGTACGTGAGTACCTTGTTAGCATCCTGCTTCCTGTCTCTAGGAGTCTGGAACAATATGGCATGGGAAAGCATGAAGGGAGGAGAACTGGCTGATAGAGGGATTACACTGTATCTGCCTATGCACAGGTGAGCAAAGGCCCTTGATGTACTTACTTTTATAGGTCAGGATAAAACTGATCCTCAGGACTTCCATAAGGAAATGAATGAGACTACTTCACTATCTCCTCTGTGTGGACGTTGAAGTGTTTGTGTTATTTGCTCTTTTTAATATGTACATATTTCACATGCTTTAGGGGTAATCAAAGTTGCCTTTGAAATTAAAAGAATCCCTAAATTTAGAAGGAGGATGAAAACCAGTCTTCAGAGCAATTCAGTCTCATCAGCCAATTTTAAGTGCTAAGGGCACTGGCTTTTTGCTTGAAGACATGCACTAAAATATATAAAATATTTTTCATTAAAAGAATGGTGAAAGTCTTCCTGTACTAACAATCTCCTCCTCTGCGCAAAGACAAAGACTCTGTGAAGTTCCTGATGACTGGAAGAAGGGAAATATAACCCCCATTTTCAAGAAGGGGAAGGTGGAAGACATGGGGAACTACAGACCAGTCAGTCTTTCCTCTGTGCCCGGCAAAATCTTGGAGCAGATTCTCCTGGAAAGAATGCTGAGTCACATGAAAAACAGGGGGGTGTTTGGACAGCCAGCATGGTTTCACTAAGGCGAAATCCTGCCTGACCAATTTGGTGGACTTCTATGATTGGGCTATGGAACTGATGGACAGCGGCAGAGCAGTTGATGTCAACTACCTGGACTTGTGCAAAGTGTTCGACATTGTCCAGCACAACATCCTTGTCTCTGAATTGCAGAGACATCCATTTGATGGATGGACCACTCAGTGGATAAAGAACTGGCTGGACGGCCGCATGCGAAGAATTGTGGTAAACAGCTCAATGTCCACTTGGAA
>NW_009922314.1:84967-93091 GCF_000696875.1 Nestor notabilis | reverse complement strand
GACGGGGACAGGGACAGGGACAGGGACGGGGACGGGGACGGGGACGGGGGCCTTCCGTCAGCCTGGAAAACTGCAGTTCCCGCAGCGCCGCGCTCCGCCTCACATGAACGGAGGGGAACGGAGCCTGGGGAGCAAAGTGCTTGATGGAGGCAGCTCCTGGCTCTTGAAGGTGCTCGAGAAATAAGCTGTAATTCCCCTCTTCCTCCCCACTCCCGCCACCCCCAAAACCTGCAACAAAGGCGTCTTCGTCTCTTCCGTGCGATAGGTCATGGCTGAAAGGACTTATTTTTGTCCCTATGTGTGTGTGTGTGTATGTATACATACATATAATATTACTAAATTGCTGAAAAAATACACAAAGGCTGCTTAGGACATGAAAGAATTTAGGCTGATGTCATAGTGAATTACAGACCCAGTGTCCGTCCCTATGAACTGAAGGTTGTTACTAGAAGTTACCAGGAAACTATTTAACTATTGTAATTATTTAAACAAATTCAAAGGTATCAGGGAATTATTTACATCTCGTAATTATTTTACTATAATCAAAGTTACCAGGAAATCACATAAGTAGCATAATTATTAACTTAATAACAAACTTTCTCTCCATCCTATCCACAGCTCGTGGATCTTCTGCACTCAAACAGGTGTTACCACCCTCCCGGGAAGAAGGCAGCAACCAAACCCGATAGCTGAACCAAAACACTGCAGACCAAGTCTTCTCAGTTCCCCCCGGGGAGAAGGAACACCAGTGATCATGGGCGGGACTGGCAGTTAATTAGCTCCAGTTAATGTTTTTAATATGGGAACATTTGCTTTTTGTCACTTCCAACTTCTCCAGCGAACCTTGTTCTTCCATAAAACAAAATTCAAAGCACTCGGTCCACAGATACTAAACTGCAGAAGGTAACTTTCACTCAGCCCTTCTTGGAGTCTGAAATAGCATTCTGTGTTCACATCTACAGAGTTTAAGAAAGTGAATCTCCTTGGTAAATTAACAGCACCAACACTCCCTTGAGTTTATTGCACTACATCTGGCACTGCCTACACACTGAAAGTGATTAAATTTAACTGCCTGCTTTATGTGTGACATTTTCTCAACCAGCTTTTTATAATGTGGTTAATTGGACATTAGAGACCAAAAATAATGGGAAACCCCTTTCTTTATTCTGACAGCAAGATACTGTGCCTCTGTAGCAGAAACAAGAAAGAAAAAATACTCTCCTGCCCAAAAGTAGCAAGAAGAAATCAAACATCTATGCCAAGTTCAAGAACTTACCATGTATGTGCTCAATACAGTAAAAAATATCTTGAAATCCTTACTTTAAAAATACACATACCAAGCTGTCTGCAGATATCAAGTAATAAATACTAAGCTGTTCCTGAACAGCTTAACACAATCCACAGAAAATAATGTTTATGTGCACTCTTAAATGGTAAAGATGAAATAGCAATGTAAGACTAATTAGGAACTGTTCATCCACACCATGCTGCACAACATCCTTGTCTCTAAATTGGAGAGATACCAATTTGATGGATCAATCATCCAATGGATAAGGGATTGGCTGGATGGCCGCATGCAAAGAGTTGTGGTGAATGGCTCAATGTCCAAATGGAGACCAGTAACGAGTGGTGTCCCTCAGGGATCGGTGTTGGGACCTGTCTTGTTCAACATCTTTGTCAGTGACATGGACAGTGGGATTGGGTGCGTCCTCAGCAAGTTTGCCGACGACACCAAGCTGTGGCTCGGTTGATATGCTGGAGGGAAGGGATGTCATCCAGAGGGACCTGGACACGCTTGTGAGGTGGGCCAATGCCAACCTCATGAAGTTTAACCAAGACAAGTGCAAGGTCCTACACCTGGGTTGGGGCAACCCCAGGCACAGCTACAGGCTGGGCAGAGAAGAGATTCAAAGCAGCCCTGTGGAGAAGGACTTGGGGGTGGTGGTTGATGAGAAGCTTGACGTGAGCCACCTTCAGTGTGCGCCTGTAGCCCAGAAACCAACCGTATCCTGGGCTGCATCAAAAGAAGCGTGACCAGCAGGTCAAAGGAGGTGATCTTGCCCCTCTGCTCTACTCTCCTGAGACCCCACCTGGAGAACTGCATTCGGCTCCGGTGTCCCCATGATAGGAAGGACATGGACCTACCCAAGCAAGTCCAGAAGAGGGCTATGAAGATGATGAGAGGGCTGGAAGACCTCTCCTATGAAGACGGGCTGAGAGGTGGGGCTGTTCAGCCTGGAGAAGAGAAGGTTCTGGGGAGACCTTATACCAGCTTCTCAGTACTTTAAAGGGGGCCTACAAGAAAGCTGCAGAGAGACTTTCTTCAAGGGCCTCTAGTGACAGCACCAGGGGGAACGGCTTTAAACTGGAAGAGGGTAGATTCAGATTGGACATTAGGAAGAAATTCTTTACTATGGGGGTAATGAGACACTGAAAGAGGTTGCCCAGAGAAGCTGTGGCTGCCCCATCCCTGGCAGTGTTCAAGGGCCAGGGCTTGGAGCAACCTGCTCTAGCAGAAGGTGTCCCTGCCTGTGGCAGCAGGGTTGGAACTACATGATCTTTAAGGTCCTTTCCAACCCAAACCATTCTGTGATTCTAAAAATAAGCTGAGGTCTTCAAGATATTTTTTTCTAGTCTACATTTATTGTATTGCTGTAAAAAAGCAAAATTCACTTACTACTCCTGAATTATGTATTTGTAGATCTTGTGGCTGAAAGATAGTAAGTATGAACATTGGTAAATACAAACATAGCACATGCCACAAGAATTTTTCACTTTGTGATTCAATGCAATGTTTTCTTTTTTTGTTTCTCTGCCTCTGTTTATTGATCATTTCTCTCTTACGCTGCAGCTTGCCTTGCAAGGAAGACTCAAACAACATAGTTATTTTACTTTGCTGTTCTAAAAAGCCAAGAATAAAAAACTTAGTGCTAGCACAAGCTCTGCAGCAGGTCAGTTCAGATGAGCAGAAGGTAGGCTAGCCAGGCAGCAAAAGAGCTGATTCTGCCTAAATGATCCCTATTCCCCTTGACCACCTCAAAAAGCTTGGTTATCCGAATACCACACCTGGTCAGGGCTGTGCAAAGAAGACTGACTTGGAATGAAGGGTGTTCTGTTTTCCATTGTGAAATCTCTTGGCTCTGCAGCAAAGCCTGGTGATTTCCACAGTAAAACATTAGTTCGTTTTCCAAGCAGCAGCCACTGCTAAATCTGTGGAATCAGAAAGCTTAATTTTGATTCAAACACAAACCACAGAATTACTTTACATACACTACCTGCAAAGAAAAGTTAAGATGCCCATTTTATGCAATGACCTCCTAATAATATTGCTGAGAGCTTTGTGAAGTAACAGTAGCAGCTACTGCCTTCAGGGAGCAAGAGACTGGAAACTATCTAAGGAATGTTAAGACCTTAATTTTTATCTCTCATTCTGTAAGCTGCATAATTCTCTTTTAAGCCAGGTCACCATCACTACAGGAAGGTGAAGCCTTCATTCAAACAGAAGAGGGGTGAGATGGAGCACTTTATAGCTGCTACTGCATCAAAAAACACTGAATTATGTATATGAGTCCGTATTTCCACCTAGTAAACAGAAATATGTGGGAGTAAGGGGAGTGTGCTATGCAACACACGTGCGTTGTCCAAAACATCCAAGACTGCATGTTTTTCAGAAAGCAACTGCAACTGTGATGGTCTGCAAGTCCAAATATGAACTTCATATGCTTCCAGGACATGTCTGGGTGATTATTTTCTTACAACACATTCCTTTGGGACTTGGAGATGTCAAACAGCTACAGTTCTGAGGGGGGTACCAGACCACATGTGGGCTGCAGTGGGCAATACAAATCGGGAGAGAAAAGAATTCTATGTTCTCTTAATTTGCCCTGTTGCTTGATAAAACTTAGACGCAAATACCACGTGATTTCATTTCTGCACCATCTGTTTTCCTCAAAGAACAAAGCAAATTCAAGCCTCCTTAAATAGACAAGATCTACTATTAAAAATAAATAAAGTGGTTATTTCTGCCAGGATATTTCTGCTTTGCTCATCACAAAAGCACACTTTACACTGGGACTTTTGGAGAGATGCAGCAAGACAGACATTTTTCACTAGTGATAGAAACGTCCAAATGCTTACATACTAAGAGCAGCTGAACTTCCTCATTGTGAACCAAGGGAAATTCTGTAGATCTCCCTTCCTAAACTGATACTCAGAATTTAGCCACTAGCTGACTACTATAGTACTGTTAAAAGACAGGTGAGATGTCAGAACATAATTTAAACATTTAGAACTTAGTAGCACCATCATAATAAAAGTTATTAATAAAGGTAGACATTGTTATAGTGGGAATGTATTTCAGATATCTTTGTGTCATAAGGACTTGCCCAACACAGCTCTAATAAAATACCCTTTCAAATGTGCACGTCACCAAACTGTATATGCTCCTCTGAGCACCCTGTGAGCCGTAGAGAGAAAAAAATTACTACAAAGACTGTATTGTACAACAAACCATATCAAATGCCAAATCACTTCATTATAAACTATTATTGCTATATTCATTTCAAATAATACAAAGTCAGTACTTATATACAAAAAAGCCTTCCCAGAATTTTGGTAATTAGCAGAACATTTCAGTTTCTTTAATTGCCTCCATTAGAGTAATTTGTTCATTTTATTAACACCAGATGCAATAATACAACGCTAAAAATAAACATGCATTATACAACAAATGTGTATTTTCCAAAAAGTGTTCATTACAATTAGTGTACAATTAGTGAATGCATCCCCCTCACACCTTCAGTGAATTATTGTTTGAAACAGAGAAAAGGGAAGGGAGGAGAAACCAAACTTAATGCTATTCAGCACCAGTAGAAAGTCAATAGACCTTTAACATTCCTGGATATCAAAAACATTTTATCAGTATCACTAAACAGGTAAAGTTTACAATATTGTCCCATTTGAAGATGGATCGATTTATATTTACAATACTTTGTAGTCAATAAAACATTTTAACAATATTTAAAAATTGTTTAAATTCATAAAAGTATTGCAGAAATTTATAATGTACTTATTTTACGTACATACAAGGAAGTCCATGTAAAACTGTCCATGTTCATCTGAAGAACTGACAGAGTAAGGAGCAATTTTAATACAGTTTGCGAAACTCCCAATTATTTGAAGGCAGCTATCATGAAACATTCAAAAATCCTTAGTTGCCATTTGCTTCTGAAAACTAAAGTTCCAGTAATAAAATCGAGTATGTAAACTAACATGTTTTTGAGATCAGTAGAAAATATATTCCCACAGGCAGAACGTATTTAACAACGATGACAATGATTCTGTAGAACACTGTTAAGCTGTAGTGATACCTGGACAGACAATGCGGCAGCGGCCTTTGCCAGACCCACGGGTAGAGTCTAGAGTCGTTTTCAAATATCCAGTATTTTAGCAGCTCATTGTGTTTCCAGTTAAACCTCCTACAGTGCTCAAATACGACAACTGAACATGTACGACCTTATTAGAATTTTAAAACCCAATTTATTTTGGCATCCAAAGCCTCTTGTAAAAGGTAGCCAAGTGACACTGACTTCTCTTGTCTGAGAGCCAATAATAAACCAACCAGAAGTACGCACTGTGCTTTAATATCCAAATAATTAGGTACCCCAAATTAAGAAAAAGTAATAGAAAAGTAAAAAGAACAAAATAAAAAAATATTGCACAGCCACATTACCTAGAAAGTAAAGTTGATGTTAAAAAGCCTTAAGTGTGGATGATATAAATTATCTTCCATATAAAAAGTATAAATATCTCTTAAAATACAGCTGCAGCTATACTTCAATACCACACATTATTTGATTCATCTGTTAATGAGGTAATAACCAAGTCTCTTACAATGCTATTCTCTACTGAAAATATTTTAGGGCAGCAACAAGGAAGAACTTTTCTAAAAATATTTCTGAATCAAGAACAGCAATGTGTGCAGCTCTCCCTATGAGAGAATCTGCTGTATTGGGTAATGCATTAATTACATTATAACGAACCAAATTACATTCCTTATTCTGGAGAACTGGCAGAAGCAGGTTCTGGATCATTTCAGCATAAATTGGTC
The DNA here is from genome assembly GCF_000696875.1 of Nestor notabilis. Taxonomy (NCBI): domain Eukaryota; kingdom Metazoa; phylum Chordata; class Aves; order Psittaciformes; family Psittacidae; genus Nestor; species Nestor notabilis. Next base: position 86,982 of record NW_009922314.1, on the reverse strand, counting down.
CTGCAGAGGAACAGAAAAGTTGTACTGAGTGAATCACCAGAAACAAACACAGTTCTTTGACCTTGAACTCAAAAGTGAATACATTCCGAAGTAAGAGAGGCAATGATACATGTTATGCTGGAGCTCTGTTAAGATAGAATATACAGGAAGCTTAATTTCACCAGAAATGATGGAAAAATAATTTTAAGCTATACATTTTAATTTTGTGCATTTATAGCGAGAACGTGCTCATCAGTATTAATTTATTACACTCTGTAAAAGGTATTTATTTGTCAATCTGTAATGCTAGAATGCAGTCGTGCTGGGATGTCTCTAAAGTAAATACAACCATCACTGGAAATGGGAAAACCATCTTTTCTTTCAGTGCTAGTATTAAGCCTTAACTAAACACAGGCCATGTGCTCAATGCTGTAACTTGACGTCCTCAAAAGTCAAAGCTATTTGTCCTCCCTGTTTGGGGAGGACACACAGGGGCTGTGTTCATCCCACCTAATTTTAATCAAAGTCTGTAAGCTCGAAATTTATTCAGTCTCATATCTTTCTTCATGTAATAGAACAGGACAGATCCAGAAAGCAATTCAGCTCTCAGGTGGATCTTTCTCTCTCCACTACTATGAAGTAAGCTCAGAGTGTCTAGATACTTAATAGAGGTAGGTGCCTCAGTTAAGCACCCAGAATTAAGTGGGATGAATCTGAGACTATGAAGTTTAATGTGCATGGTCTGCTTATTTTGCAGGATATTTATTACCTGATTGTTTATCCTTTAAAGCTGTTTTACACATCTCAATGCGAGCGGAGTGATAAGGAACATAACGATCCTGCAGAGATCCTACCAACACAATGTTTTTGAAGTAATGAAGACCTACAGGATAAGAAAAAAAGGGATCTGTTACAACAAATCCCTTGATGATTACTACAGAATAATTACACATTTTACAACTGAAATTTGGTACCAATTTATTACAAGGTACATTACAAGTTCCTGAAGCTGCTGATGGAGCCGAAAGCGGAAAAAACTGTATTTTTTCAGAGGTTATTTCCTAGTTTTCAGTATTTTGTGCACTCCATGAGGTGAAGACTACATCTCCAAACCAGGTCAGTTACAGAAACAACACTGAACAACTAGCAGGTAAAAAATTAAATGTGTCTTCCAGGATTTCACAGAAAATTGAAAACCAAACAACAACAACAAAATCTATCAAATCTATAAAAATGTACAGAAGATGCATCCAAACTAGATCCTGGTTCTAGTCTTCTTCAAATAGGAAATCTGTTTAGGTGGGGTTTTTTTGCTTTTGTTTGGGGTTTTGTTTATTTGGGTTTTTTTCTTTCCTTTTTGTTTGGGATTTTTTGTTTGCTTTTTGCCTGTGCCCACTAAAAAACAAAGTTCTCAGAAGATCAGCTAAATCACTGGGAGTTTTTTATCTGACATCTGATGAAAAATGACTGCAGCAAATCTTACACAAAGACACAGATGCCAGTTCCAAAACTGTGTACTGAGTTGAAAAGAATGACAGGAATTCTCTGCAGGCTAATCTGTAATAGTTTTGTAAATTCTTTGGGAGTCTGTATACCTTGCATTAAGCTTTTTTGATATGCACTTTCTCTAGAGAAATACCCATCAGCATTCACATAAAGGTACAAAGAAGACCAGGTAACCTTTGAAGGTTCCTTCCAACCCAAACTTCTCTATGACTCTAAGAGGACTGCCTAGATCTTTTAATCAACCTGAAGAAGATATCCGGGGGAATCTTTAGAGGAATATCAGTCTGTATCAATCAATATTGAAACAGACTCTCTTCATCACTGTGTGTGATATAACACAACCCCTCCCCAACCAAACAACAAAACAAAAACTAGGCTTAGGACATCATGGACTAATAAATTAAGCATCCCCTTTTGGTCACAGTGACTCATTTTTATGCTTTATATTCTGGTTCATAAAAATAATGTCCTGCGCTTCCCTACCAGGAATCCTTCATTATGAAAAAGTGTTTGAGGGAACTCTTCAGCAG
>NW_009922314.1:29462-84936 GCF_000696875.1 Nestor notabilis | reverse complement strand
TTGAGCAGGAGCCAGGAGGGTATAAAAGTCATGATAAAACATGAGTTTTATCAGTTAAATATTTAATTTGGACAGCTCTTTGTGCCTATTGTGAAATAAAAATGCCCAAGTCTTATATCTTGATGTTGTTTATTCTGACCTGGTTCACGTGATATATATAGACCACACATGATTATATGCATGGGAGAGGGAGGCATCAACATGGTGTATATAAAAGTACAGAGGCTAGCAGCTCTGTGGATTTCTACAACGTGAGATAACTCAAGCCATTTGTCAATGAGAAGGAACTGCATGGTGTTCCACAGAATCCCATCCCTCTCTAGACAAGCTACGGGGCTTCTCAGGACACAAGCATAGAACAATCTCTAATATGGAAGTGTGAAGTGCAAAACTGTGCTTAATTGTACAAAGAAGCAATGTATCACAATCTTTCATTTGTGTTGCAGTAAAAACTGGACCACCAGTCTTCATTACATGTTCTTTTTTTACTTACTGCCTAGACTTCAAATATATTCTGAACAAGAATACAGCTCAGTCAATTCCTATGATCCACAGCTTTATTTTCCCACACCACACATACTGTCACCTGTACTGTATTAAAAAAAAAAATCCCATATTAAATTATTCTGAGTAATTAATGAACCAATTTTTCTTCTGCAGCAATATCTTCAGCCACTGAATTAGAGAATTCAGCCCTAAAATCTCATCAGGCCAACATTTTCAGGTTGTTGTAGTTAGGCAGAAATACTGGAAGATTAAAACCTAATTCTATCAGAATAAATACATTTGAACTCATCACATCATCTACTGAATAGATCACACATTTTCGCAGAGAACTACAAAGAACACTGAGGTTGTCATTAACTAGAAAGTATTGACTGATTTTTTTTAAAAGGATTTGAGATAGCCTGGAAAAGAACAATCCAAGGGAAAGATCACTGCTGAAGTAACAACCTTTGTGCTATGTAACAGAATGTTCTTTCCTGTAGTAACGAACCTTTAATTGTTTTTTGGGGTTTTTTTTATGGTGACCCCTATCACCCAATGGAATCTCAGTCTCAGGCAAAGTGAATTTAAGCATACACAGAGAGTACAATCACCGTGCCATCCATGTCTAGCAGTGAATTCTGAATAACCACATTAGTCATTACTGAATTAATGATATTTATGAATTCATGAACAATTTTTCCAAATAACAGGTCAAGTGGAAAAATCTGTCTGGAATAGCAGGTGTAGAGACCTGGTAGCTCACAACCAACTGCAATCACAGAAGAATAAATCTTTATATATGTTCAGGCACCAGAATCGGATGTTCCGTCTATCCTCTAGCTGTAGCCAAAATCCAAGAAGGGATGGGAGATGGAGGCACTGTACAATGGGCTGCTGATAATCTCTGAGAATTGTATGACAAAAAGGGTAACAAAATTCCATACCGCTACCCTTTAACTAATCCAAACCACGTCATTTGCAACAGGCAGTATTCACTGTAGATGCCACAGAGTTCTTGACCATAATGAAATCAAAATCACTTACAGTAAGCTTAAAAAAAGATAAAAAATGAAGTTCAGCAATCTGATTCCATTAGTAAGCTGCCATTTTCCTTAGGAACATACTAATCACAGGATCCTAAAATAATTTATGCTGGAAGGGACCTTTGGAGATCATGTGATCCTGAGCAGGACCAACTTTGATATTAGATCAGGTAGCTCAGGGTCATATCTGGTTGCTTTTACTTGAAGGAAACATCTCAGTTTCGTCCAGGCACAATAGTCCCAGTGTCTTCTACAATTCTGTCCATTTATATACTTGTTTGGAAATAAGGATCTGGAAGCTTTGCCATAAACACAGTCTGGAAATAGGGACTTCAAAAATGATGCCCTGGAAGGCAGGCATCTCCTGCAGTTGGTCTTCCATGTTGATTTGTGAAGTTAAGACATCACACAGAGAGAGCTAGAACTGCACCCCAAAAATTGAAGCACTGAGATCCTGAGTAAGCTGAGGTCTTAGATTAAGATGCCACCCTACAGATAGAAGGAAGCTCAGACTTTCAGTTGTTGTCCCACAAGAAGACTGATTAGGGAGCTAGATTTACATCACCTTGACAGTTTCATGTCAGCTCAAACTCTGCCTTGAAGATTTTGCTTTATACAACTTGGCTCCAGATGCTGTAAAACTACCAGACTTTTCCAACATTGTTGGAAGAGAGCTAGGGAGGGCTGGGAGTCCTTCCTCTTTGCAGAACTGATTAGGTTAGTTTCCATGCCATGCTACCAATAGGGATGCTATTTCAATTCTAGTCTTATCCCATCACGAGTTACAAACAGGCACTATGTCAAGTTAAGAGCTGAAATGCTTTTTCGCCTCCGCAAAGCTCAACAGCACCAAATAAGCTAAGCTGACATCCTGTAGAGAACAGACATCTCAAAGAAGAAAACATGTCAACCATGCTTCATCACTGAAGCTGATCTGTTGTTAGCATGGATGCAAACGAAAACCAAACAAACATATTTTCCTCCTTTCAGAGATCAGGAAAATGCACGTTTTAAAGGGGGAAGATAAGACAATAAACAAGCACATCAGAACTCCACTCTAAACAAGACCTCTAGAAGTACTAAGACATACAATCTAAACCCACCTACATAAGTAGAAACACATCCTGGAAGAGGCTGTGGCTGTACATTCACATTTGTGAAGTCTGAGGCACAAGAGCATCAGAACTCTACAGCAAACCCGCTGGTATTAAAAATCCCTCATCCATCACAATGCCCATTTTCAGAAGAATTTACTTCGGACTTTTTAAACTGAAAGAAGGTAGATTCAGACTAGATATTAAGAACAAAAATCTTCCCTGTGCGGGTGGTGAGGCACAGGCACAGGTTGCCCAGAGAAGCTGTGGCTGCCCCATCCCTGGCAGTGTTCAAGGCCAGGTTGGACGGGGCTTGGAGCAACCTGGTCTAGGGGAAGGTGTCCCTGCCCGTGGCAGGGGAGTTGGAACTAGATGAGCTTTAAGGTCCCTTTCAACCCAGATAATTCTATGATTCCTTTTATGATTCTATGACTAGCTCTAGTCTGGTCCTGTGGATGTAACATGCTCCTAATGCCTATTCATTGTGTTCTGAAGTGAACAGGGATCATGAAAAGATCTGCCTCTGAATGCATTCCTGAGTGCTAATATGGGTACATTCTATGTCTCAGAAATGGGACTTAAAAAAAGTTCAGAACTAAAGCTGAGGTAGAAAAACTTGTCAAAGTTTTTTGCTCCAAAGTTTGTTGCATGAAGCACTTCCACCAGTGAGCAAACACTTAAAACTGGGACAGAACAGCACTTTGAGGTTTGCTTTATGGAAGCCAGTCTCAGCAAACCATGCTTCCGACATACATCTTTATGCACTATAGGAGAACAAGTTCTGTCCAAAGTTTTGGAGTCAGTCTATCTGCCAAGTCCTTAATTGCAAATGATCAATCATAATTTATATCCAATTGGGATCTACCTCCAGAGCCTTCAGTTAGTATTATTTCAAGAGACTGACAAGCTCAAGTTTCTGCAGGCAAAGACCAACTGATGTATGACCAGACCAACATGTACTGACCAGTGTATTGGCATCCTAAACAAGGTATTCACACAAAGAAGTCTTGTCTGAAACCAAAGTAAAGCCAAATGTTACATGTCACTGACACTTCTTTTAGACAATGAGAACACCAAAACCAGCCTATGTATCAATGAAACTGTTCTCTCACTGTTACCTGGTATCATTCTCTGAAAAAAAGATTTATTTTCATAGGATAAACTATTACATGGCCTGAAAAAAATATTGTGTCATTACTCTTCAACTTGAAGGTAACACATACGTAGGCTTTTAAGGCTGCTGTACCAAGTTAACACGGTCAGTCTTTCTGCTTTAACAAACTTGACAGCTGGGCAATGAAAGAACGGTAGTTGACTTTTAAAAATATTCTACAAGTGTAACACTCCATTAGTGCATAAAAGCAAAACGAGTTGACAGACAAACCACATACAATGCTACAGAGAAGCAGACAGTTAACCGTCATCATCATCTGTCATTTGCTGTGATCTATTGAATTGACCATCGCAAAAGGCATTTACATTTTAAGAATCAATTCCTATTTATACAGCAGAAACAGATAAGGAGAATTGTTAAAATGAGCTACCTGTCATTCTGCCTTGACAGATTAATTGAAATGAAACTGAAATGTTCCCAGAGTTCACTTGTAAATGAGAGCTAACTGTATCTCCAATACTAGATCTGAGGAAATTCTGCAAATAAAACTTATTTGTATATGCTTCTGAGAGAACAATCTGATGAGCCCCATCTAAATCACAGATAGCTATGTTGCAATGAATGCATTCCCTTTTAATTTAAGGATACTAACAACAGTAATGACAGCAACAACTTTGTAACTTCAGTTTTGTCACTTAGATCAATCACTATTCCAGGATATAGTTGTATTTACCAAGTACAACAGAACATGTCAACCAATTCCCACCAAGTTTTCTGGTGTGAATAACAAACTCAAAGTGGTACCTGCTATTTTTAAACCAAAAATTAATGTGATCAAGACTAATGATAGTAAGTGTCTACTGCTTGAGTCTGAACCACAAAGATGTCACACTTCCAGCTTTTATCTTGGAACTGGATAATTATCAGTCACTCTTATCAAAGGATGAACTACAATCCACAAATGGCAGCACTGTAACTGCAGGAAAACCTATTTGTTTCTTATGGGCCACCTTAAACTAAATCCTATCGAAAGACTTTTGCAGTACAGGAAAACTGAAGTAGAGAACTTAAAGAAGCTGCAAAGAGCAACTTCTGGGTAACATTCCTTCAGCAAGTAATGACAGAATGACTTCTATTACACAAAGGAAGAGTTGCATGATTAGATAGATGGGAGAAATGTATTAATTTTTCAGTTTAATTTTTCAATTGCAAAGGTTCTTTTAAAGTCTTAAACTACTATTAGGTGAGAATTTCACATGTGCTCAGAAGACTCACAATTCTTCTTCTGTTGCTACATACGCTGCAGCAGGAGAAGCTGACTTTGCAAGCCCTCAGCCTCAAAGCATTAAAACTCCTTCCAGAACAGGTTCTTTGAGAGAGATCTCTGGGAAGAGAAAGAGTCCAAATGTTTTGGGAGCAGCAGGAAAGCGAACTGGTGCTGCTTCTGATGATGAGACCCAAGAGCCTGAGGTGATGTTCGGCCGTGGAGCACAACCTGGCCCCGAACTTTGAGGAAAAAAGCAAGATTGGTAAAAATCTTTGTCACAGATCCTCCTAGATGTGCTGTTGTGGTAGAAGCAGCTCTGAAAAGGAGTTATCAGAAATGTGTTCGTGAGTGCAAAATTTCTGCTGTCAACTGGTACTACTCCAGAATTCAGAACAGAGAACAGAAATGAGTAAGAATGTTTTTTTCTGAATAGCTCTAAGCATCAGTACGTCCTGGAGCTTCTTTTAAAGGGTAGAAGAGGAGATGCCCTACTGTACTTTCACCTACAGTGATTGACAGAAAGCAGGAACTTCATCCGTTTTGAGGTTAAGCAACAAGATGATATATTTAACAGTACATTCTCTGGCAAATTTGAGAACTAGAGCCACAAAACACCATACAACGATGTGGCTGAGACCTTGGCCCTCAAAACATTGCCTGCTGGATCCATAGCCAGTTTTAAGGATGATCTGAAAATCAGTTAGGCCATAGCAGAGCTGAAAGAGCAGCAAGTTTTGCTGCTCTAGGGACTTTCCCAGCTGCAAAGCCAACATCTGAAGAAGATACCATATGAAGCAGCAGCAACAGATGTTTCAGCACCTTAAACACCTATTTTCCTACAGGATTAAGAAAATCAAAGGGTGTTGAAAATCAGGGTAATACTCCTCAGTAGTGTTGTCCATCTCTTGAATGTAGCCTAGGGTAAAGTGATTTCTGTAAACACCTGTGCTCAGAATCCCCATAGAGAACAATATGCAAATTCTCTGCATTGAAAATCTGAGAAGAGGAACGGTACAGTTAGGGGAATCCCAAACTCCTCTCTCCTGGTGTTTGAGAGTCAAGCATGGCCAGTACTGTATGTCCACCGAATGAACAAATTGATGGCAGGACTGAAACATGCCTTGTACAGGTATCAAGAGTTAAAGACAGCAACACCTATAGTGTACACACAGCATATTAACTCACCCCTCAAAGGAAAACTTTCTTCCTTCTCTTTCAGGGAAGTATAAAGCTTGCTTTCTTTTCTTCTGAAATAAAATTATCCAACTTTCACATTTCTTTCTCCTTCTCCCCAGCCTTTTCTCTCCCTCACACCAAGCCCACTGAAGGACCTGGAAACAAGACTCTGTATGAGGCTGTGGCCCAAAGTACAGCTCTTTCCACCTCTTCAATAGGAAGGTAGAAAAAGAAACTGAGCCCTACGAGTTTTAGGCTCCTTCTACAATTTATGAGGAATGAAGTCTGAAATATATGTTGTGACTCGTAAGATGATGCTATCCAGGTCTTTCAAAAAGCCTATCAAACAGAGATCTGTCATAAGAAATATATGTTGTATTTCTAGAATAGACAACAATACTCAAATAACAGTGTCTCTAGTCTTGTTGAGATGTATACACATAAAAGCAAAGAATACCAAATTCCTTAAAGCCAACTGATTAATTCATCTGATTATAACGCAGGTCCCACAGCCGTACCCAACATCCACTGTGCAACTTCTCATCAGCTCGTAACTTCAGTTCAGGATGAAACATTTATTTTCAAAATCTTTAAATACCAGTTGAGCCCTAAGTATTACCTTATAGGCAACGAAATTACTTTGTGATAGTAGATTTTGAACAGAAGGGGAAAAAAAAAATCCCACGTTTTTTCCAGAATCAGTTTTTGATCAACATTCATATCTTATCTATGACATTTCTTTTTGCTCCTTATTCTTTTCTGCTTTTTCCAACACCTGTAAGTTCTATATTCAAACATATCAAGAGCTAGATGCCAGTCTTTTCCTGCCTGTATCTTTGTACTGCTTTGCTTTTAACAAAGTATCACCTGTGACAACCTACAGATGTTTTGAAGGAGAACCATGCCCAGATTTTTCACAAAACTCCATGAGCATTTCTGTCTCCACAACCACTTGGCTGACACATATTGAGAAACACCTGTCAGATGAATCCTCAATAACTTTATAACGCTTAATAGAAACTACCCCACAAGTGGCACATTATTCACTGGCAAAACTGGCTCTAAGCCAACAGCTGAAATAAGAATATTCAAACCAGAGAAAATGGAATGAATGATATCATATGACTAATCTAGCCTGGGTTATTTTAGCTATTAGAGCAACTCCTCCTTCAACAAAATTAGTTTTTATTTTCCCTAACAATCTCAATGAGGTAATAAATAACTAGTTAGCAAAAACTTCAAGGCAGATTTTTATGTTTACAGAATAGATAAGAAAGGCAGACAGAAAGAGGTGATGAATATAGATGTACTTGACTCATCACACTGAAATCACCAGTTTCAGTGGCTCAAGAGAAAGCTGATACATCTACAGCAGTCTAGCAGCTGCACTGGGAACTTCTGTTCATAGCTAGGAAAGAAAGTCTCCAAGTAATGATGCAACTCTGCAACAAAAATGGTTACTGTTTACTTGAAGAATATGGGACTAAAGCCAACAAATAAACTGAATCAGGAGCTCGTGGGAAACATATTTTTTTTTTTAGGTTTCTTATTCAATTTTATATACAGTGGCCTTTAAAAGACAAGAAGTGTTAACAAAGCTTACCTGCTTTTTTACTGAGTTTGTATAAGAATGTTTGTCGTGGATCCGAATGGTCTCGACATGTCAATTGCAATAAAGAACCAGACTTCTTCCACTTCTGCATAAACCACAGTCCTGCATTGTTAGGTACAACGTGAGTACAGACCCACAGTAAAATATGAAAACTAATAAAACATAAGTACAATATGTAAAGTCCATACATTTAGCCTCTCAGATATTAATTTTATGTTTCATGTCAGCATTGTCAGGCCCAAAAACATAGAAGCTTTTGCTCATTATTCTTTCCTATCTACATATATAATAAAGCATGAAGGCTGTTATTTCCACCAATGTACATGCCTGCCTATAAAAAAAAAACTCTACTTGCAAAAAGTGAAACCACATGAGTATGTTAGCTACAAGGCAATACACAAACTCTATTTCAATACTTTTCAGAATATCAGAAGATTTTGATGTTCAAATATGTAGCACTAAACCAGCAGCAACTTCTCAGATTTCTAAAAATAACTTTATAGAACCCCCCAATTCGTAAAATATAGCTAGAAAAAAAGAAAGCAGAACTTTCCCCAGTATAACATCTTCCATGATGCTGCACTCTCTCCATTAGTCAATGAGCCAGCTGCGTGACTGGCTTTTCACAAAATCTTACCTCCCTCACCAAGCAGGCAAGCAAGCCCTTGTAGTCTCAAGAATGTCTTAATGTGCTGATTCAACTCTCAGAGAAATAATTACATTTTAAATAGCAACTTATTAGCATTTATTAATATACACATACAGTATAGTCGTTTGGACTTCAATACCCATTAGTCATTATCTTGGTATTTTCCAAAATCTTAAAGAGTCTGAAATGTAGAGGAAAGCTATTACATTAAAAGGATGTTTTGTACAGTCTTCAAGTATAAAAGAGAATAAATTCCAGAAATCCTTTTTACTTTTTCCCCAGTGATTACATTCTGGATTACAATTTGACAATTTGAATCTTAAATTAACTGAAAGCCATTTGCTGGTTACTGTATGAACAGGCAAACAGCCCTGCCTTTTTGTCTCATGGAAAACTGCCATTTCTAAAAGCAAAGTAATGCCAAGTGATTCAGTTACAGATTAAAACACTTGAAATAAGATATCCACAGATACATTATGTTAAACACCCAGTAGATGCCTATAGTGAATTGTATTATAGATGTCTTAAGCCCAAAGTAAACCTTACTGGTACTGCATTGAGGGCTGTAAAGGGCACCATTTCAACCAAATTCAAAAAGCTCTCATGTTCCTCCTGCTTCTATAAACTCCAACAGTAACTCCAGCTAGCCCACAATTCCTATCCACTTCTCTTAAGCTCAACACAAGTTTTCTTCCTCCTCATTTTTCTATGAAAACAAATAATAAACCAATAAATAAACTGGCACTAAAGAAAGTATTTAAAGAGTTTAATAAGCATGTTACTCTTCAGTGAAAGTAAGTGTTAATGCATTGGGGGTTTGGGCTCTTTAAGGTGGTAATCTCAGAAACAAGTTTTCATTTTAAAATTTGATGCTACCTGAAAATATTTTCTAATGTTTATTTCAAGAGTCAGCAGTCTCGACAAGTTCTCCAAGAGCTACATTTACTCGTTAGATATCAGACGTTCATAAGGTACAAACACATCTGCAGAAACACACTGCAGGTTATGAGGTTGTAAGACAGTAGCAGTAGTAGTTCAGGATTATTTTAATGCATTTTACCTATTGGTTTTGCAGATTAAGTATATTAAAACTCAGTTTTTAAATAAATTGAGCTCAACACATTAAAACTAGTTTGTTTATGATGTAATAGAAAACCTGAATCAAACATACCAAAACCACTTAGGTCAACCACCTTTTGCACATTCTTATATTGATACTTACATTTTTATAACTCTTCTCAGGACAGTGAAACATGCACTTTCTCATAATCAAAGTACTGCAGAAATGTGTACCCCACCTGAAATTGCTGAAAGCATTCAGAAAGAAAATCTCCCCTAAATTTATACTACTGAAAATGCTACTTTACCTGTATTAACAAGAGCACTGCTGTTATAGAGGGTACCAAGATGTGGTCCAGACAGAGACAGGAAAGTGTGAAGTTTGTTGAGGTAATATTTAAATCGAGGTCTTGTGAGCACTGAACGGATTATTAAATTACCCAGTGAGTGTCCAATAAAGCTGTTTAAAAAGAAACAAACAGTTTAACACAGAATTTGATGGCAATCTTTTTTTCCTTTAAACAAGAGAAAAATAAAACTGATGTCATACAATGCTGAACGAGCATTGGGAAATATTAATGAAAAGTTTCCATTCAGAAGCCTGTACCTCAGGTCACACAGAAAGCATAGCTTGTCCACATCTCCCAAGCTGCACAACCTCATTACAAACGTGCTCTGAGCTCCTCCAGACTGATTTCACACAAGGTTTTTGAAATGCTAGTGAAAACAAACTATCCTTCCACCAGCATCCCCCACTCAAACCCACGATTATTTCTGGGTGTGTTTCTCTTAGCACCAAGTATTCCTATCTTTTTATGAACTGTGCACAACTGAATAAATCACTACTTTGGCATGTGATGGCATTCAGTATGATAAATGTGTGAGAGTTATTGAAACAACCTAGTGGAGAAGAATTCCAAAAGTATTCCTATAATGGGGAAAAAACATTATTTAACTGAATTTTGTTACTTTAAAATAGAAGCAACATCTCAAATCTGCTTAGCAGTTAAACCAAAAGAAGTGATTATCATCTTGAGCAAGGCAATTGAAGAACATCTGTCTGCCAGGAGAATGTTACAGGCATGTTTCCCTACTTCAGTGAGTTAGGGGAAAGATGGATGGGACTCCTTAGGTTCACATATCTAAGAATAATTATTACTCAATCTGAGGTGCCAGCTGTCATATTCACAAGTCTGTATAAAGCATTTCTTCAGAAGGGACACTACAAGATCAAGCAGTTCTAGTTACTATGCAATTATGTTTACAGACCCCTGCTGAGGTTAAGGACTACACCATCCTAGGCACTGACTTAAAGAGGATATTGCAGAGACATGACTCACAAAATTAGAAGGAAAAAGCACCTTCCTGTTTTACAAATGTAATCTCAGGACATGGAGAGAACAGGCAACCATCCAAAAATACATAACAGAACTATCGTGGCTGGATCGTGTATGTGCCACAACATTAAACCCATAAGATAATCCTTCCTGTTTGAATGTACCACTAAATTCATCAACAATAACAGCTAAAACAAAGCTCTCAGTGTAAAACACAGTGCTAAAAAATTACTTGTCTGTTCAATGGCTTCCCAAGCAAGAACTACTGTCTCTGAAAATTCCAACTGAAAGCCAAATGAAAAAATTCAAACATTAGGTTACAGAATGGCAGAGCCACCCCTGGGCCCCTGAACTCTGACACAATCCTACATTTCTATGACAGAGCAGGCTATCTGTTCCTTACCAACACCCAGTTGAAGTGTATGTGTATATGATTCCCATTCACTTGTACTACTAGATTTTCAAAATTGCTGCAGTCTCAGGAATTCTTTGCTGCAGTTTGCTATGTTTGCCTAACTAATTTAGAAATGAAAGACATGTATCCACTGTGCTGTCAGCACAACAGCACTGCATTTGCAAAACAAAATAGTGCTGCCGACTCTCTTGAATACTAAAATTCAAACCACTCCCTCAGAGTACATCAAATCTGCACAAGAAAAACAAACAAGTAGATTTCTTTAGGAATAAGAACATGTCCACAGAAATTGTGTTTATCCTGAAGATGATCTGCATGACATGACTGCTCTTGAGAAAAAGAGATTATTTTCTCGAAAAGATCTGAACGCTAGCTGAGATGTTCTCTTGACAGTCCTCTGATAGTTTATCCACTGTTTGCTAAACTTCATAAAGGGATGAGAAACTCTTATATTGTACCACAACAAAGGACAATTTCATCACTGGAAAAAAACCTGATCCATCAGTCCCATCATCCTCAAGAATATGGGCATACCTGAACTACAACTTCAGAAACAGGGAAGAGCCATTTCAGGAAAAAAGGGTGCTAACAATTAGCTGACTGGATTAAAGCACAAAGATTAAACACTTCTTAATTTGGAAAGACTTAGAAAAATTACAAAGGTTACAGTAATGTATCATGTTCAAGTGAAAATGTAGCAAGCCTTTAGTATTACTTTCTAATAAGAAAAAGGCTTAAGGATTTGCTCAAATCAAAAAGGAAAGGGGGGGGGGGAAGAAAACCCTCTGAAAAGGGTTTTGATAGTGTAAGACAAACATAACCCATCCTACTCATTGTTTTGGATACCTGCAACTGTGGGATGCTCTGCAAAAACAATGCAGTTCTGAACAGTAGGTGGCAATATTGCCACCTTTTGAATACAAGAATTATTAACAAGCTAGAGTCATAGAATTATGCTGCAGTCAGTATTTCTGTGTGCTTGATGCCGCAAGTTTGCCAATGCAGATCATACTGGAAATCAGACACAGTAAAACCTCCTTATTTTGGGCTAACAAACAAAAAATCCTGTCCAACTATTAAGAATTCATGGAAGAAAAAAGAAAAGAAAAAGAAATCCACCAAAAGCCATCATCAGAAAGGTGCTAAACAATGAATGGATGTTTTAATACATGCATAGCATTAAAAATTCCTTTCTTTTTTTTGTGAACCAATGTTACTTAGGTAAGAGGATGACAAGCTGAATAATCCAACTGAGGTTAAAGTGCAATACAGGTCATCAGAAATCTGTGTAAGACCTGACATGAGGAAAATGGTTTCTGAAACTACACTGCAAGAGCAGGTGGATTATTTCCTAGCTATGTGAAGACCTGGAAAGGCTTCCATCCTCACAGATACTCAAAACATGAACGGGTATGACTCAGCAATTTGACTTACTTCAGTAGCATTAACTGTTCCAGATGACCTCCAAAGGTCCTCTCAACCTAAAGTATTCCATGATTCTTTACCAAATAGCTGTTACTTAACAGAAACTGCTGCTCATTTGCATCATGCTTCCAGTTTATGCTTGCTGCACACTTGTAGTGAGCACAAAGATTTTGTTCAGAGGAGATCAAGGCACATGTTGGATAGTGTCCTGGTGCAGTAACTGGTATTAGCCTTGGCAGAACCAGTTGGTTCACTGAGGCTGACACTACAGTATGGCTCTGTGTCCTGCTGGCACAGGGAGTGCCTTTTCTCAGTACAAGAATATAGCACAGTAAATAAGGTTTTGCCATTACTTAAAGGCACAGGACTTTGCATTGACCTGACAGTGCAGAACCTCAGAACTTCTCTTGTCTTGGCCTGAGCTGATTGTAGTTTGTTTTAGCTGGGACAACAATCATGGACAGTGAAGTAACAAGTCAGGCCAGAACTGCTTTAGTTTCAATATAGTTTCTATTAATAACAAGTAGCTATTCTGTGTGGCTTGAACCGTGTATCACTAGAATGAAGTGTGGTGTGGGAGACTGCAGACAGAGGTATTGTGTACCAGAGGTCCCCAACTGTCTTGCTAATGGTCAATGCAGAAGCAGTCTTGCAACTCGCAAAAGAAAGGCAGTATTAGAGATAACAGAGAATGGGGGACAAAAAGAATAAATGGTAAACAAATGGAAGAGGATGTGGGCAGACTGAAAATATGAAAGTATGAAAAGAAATCCAGTCAGACCCAAGGCCAAGGAGGCAGAACTCCCCCACCATGAACATCATTCTCCTTGCACTGAAGCCCCAGGATGCTGATGTCCCACTGCTTAAGGAAGACAGAAACCACCAATCTTAGGACTCAGATGGCTGCTGGAAGGGGAGCCTAACACCTGAGTAAGATAACAGAAAGTTTCTGTATAACAACTTTTGGCATATCACTAACAGGACTTTCCTGCATTAATTCAGACTATGAATTTTAGTAGTACTATAACTAGACTAACAGTAATTTTTTGCTGCACTTTTAATGAGATTATCAGAACACTAATTGGACTAGCAATAAACTTTCAGCTCTGCATATGAAGTGTGCTCCCTTTTGCCCGTATCAAGTCTTGGAGAGTAAAAGGGGGGCTGAACAGGTGTTTCTGACATAGAAAGCTGTCAGTTTTCTTGTCATACAAAATCATTACAGACTTCATTTGATTCAGCAACTGAGCAGCACTTGTACAGGAAACACTTCCTTTAGTCGACATGGAGATTTTATTAGAAGAAACTAGCATCATTAAGGGGAACAAGGATAACTAGCACAAAGTCTGCTTTCTTTACACGGGGACAGCCAAAATGAGGTAGGAAAACATTGGCTACTTGAGCAGAGGATTTCTCAACAGTACTTTCCTGGCCTTTCTGGGTGACCCTTCAAGGACTTGCATATGAACACATCTCTCTGAAAGCTCTCTCATGCAGCTCCCAGGAAACAGCTGCAGGATTAGCTGATAGGTTTAACTTTCTCACAAGACAAGTTAGAGTTGAGAGATGGAGACTTCTGCTTTGCAAGGGCCAAAGACAAGTATACACCTTGAAAAAGAAACTAAAATAAAAATTGACAATTTCTTTTTTCTTTCAAGTGACAAGTAATAGGTAAGTCTGAAAAAATATTTACAAATTCAAAGTCTTATGAGAGAAGCAAAGAGAATTCAGTTCTCAGGTATGAACAACAAGAAGGTCAAAATGTGGGTGTGCTTATTACAGCTTTCAGACCACAGCATGGGAGAGAAGGTATCAGCATGCGCAGGTGGGTTACAGAACTCTCCTCTCCTATACTGAGGCTGCTAACGTGCAGCCTGCATGACACAAATATGACCACACAGTGCTTTTAAAAAAATTAAAAAGAAAACAAAAAATTAGACAAAATTCACCATGTTAAATCTTGCCTTTCTCAAAATAGAAACATCTGTTTAAAAAGCAAGATTATATTTAAACATGCTACATGCTTTCTCTAGCTGAATAGGCCTACCAAAAGTATCAGTACTCAAAAATCTGTAGGAAATACATGTCACTAGCAAGCAAAACCACTTCCAGATGTGTAACTCTAAGATGCCAAACCAAATGGATGAAGTCAGGCTTGATTTTGTCCCTTTAATCTATCAATGAGCTAACTCCAGCAACACCGCGGAGTTAGTAAGGTAGTCTGCCCAAATGGTGCACTGTATTTTGAGAAAATAAATGGAACAGGTATTCCCTGGAAGTAACTGATAAAGGAAACAGGAATGCATAGACTGGGGTGAGCCTTCTATGAAGATGTAAAACATGCTTTTTAGCAGATGAAACAATCAGAAAACATCAGAATGATGATTTTTTTTCCATGCAGCTGCCCTTCAACATCACAGATAAGATGGAATTTCCCTGTAGGAATGACAAGATAGACAGCCTGCTATGTCATACTTGGTGAAGAGACTATAAAATCAGAAGAAAGCCAACTGCATGTCAACAGAGCACTATCAGAGTTTCTTCTGACTTTCTCGAAATATTATCAGTTTTTCTGCAGAACCCTACATGCAGGATCTGAGGAAGCACAGGACAGCAATTCCTTAAATGTAATGCTTAACTCTGCTCTAAAATCACCAACAGGACTAGGTGAGCTTAAAACACCACAGTTTCCCTTCAGCTTGGAATTTCCTTTCTTTTCTTTGTCCTCCTTTCCCCTATTCCTCCCCCTCCCTGAATTTCTCTTTACCATCTCTCTTTTAGCTTGCTCCTGAGCATCACAGTTCAGAACAACACAGGGCTCTAGTTTTAAATTTATTTCTATAAATAGTATAGAACAGATATTACCTGATTTTTGAAAGGGTTAGATTATAAATTTGTATATACTGTATAATTTCATCTAAAAGGCGATCTGTCATGGAATCAAAATCAGCAAAGGTATCATTCTGTAAAATAAAAGAAATAAAAAATAATAACTGTATTTTCTAATGCAGCAATATACATTCTGCATTCAGTCTGAATTCTTATTCCCCAGTGTTTATGTCAACAGCACACAAATAAAAGCATCCATATTAATTTTGAATACAAACACTAGAGCTAGTTATTATAATTCAAGGGTTTTTTTCTTGTAACATGGAATAAAGTGATAGACATTTTACTGTAAGACTGCTTTCTTCTAACACACCAAAACAAATCTTAACATTACACAGCCAGCCTTACTTCTAAGCCTTGCCTACACATAATCTTATCTGTAGTGAAACAGAAGACCAAACTGCATATTCAAAACTAAATCACACTGCCCATGAAACAGAAGTGAGACAATTACTGCAACAGCAGGAAGAGCCTACATTAGCACTAGTTATTCAAAACAAACGAAAATCCTTAAAGCCTTATTCCCAGTTCACAGCTGACTCTCTACAATGATTAGCAGTAAGGAATTAAAAGAGATAGGCAAAGGCTGCCTAAAACTTTTCAACAGAAGTTCCAAAGGATCTGTGCTAAATCTGTAGTGTTCAATATATGGATAAATGATCTGGAAAAGGGAAGGAGGAGATGATAGGTCAGAATTTGCAGACAAAATCAAATATCCAGGATAGTCAAATCTAGAACCGAACAGAATTCCAGAAAAACCTTATAGTACTACATGCCTGGGTGATTAAGTGGCAAGAAATGCAAAACAATGTTACATAGGGAAACAGTCCTAAACATATATGCAAACAATAAGCTATACATCTGTGTTCTATATAATCAGCTACATTAGGAAAGCAATGAAAAAAAACCATCTTAAATGCCCTGTCTGGTTGGATCATCCTGTTTTAAAAGACAAGAAGCTTGAAAAGAGGCAAGGAAGGATTATTACAGATGACCAGAAACTCTTTCGCATGTGATCCTGAGAAATACTGAATGGACTAAGTTTCTTCCGTTGCCTCCTGAGGGAGAAATTGTACTTGTTTATAAAATACTTAATCAACTGAAGTGGAAAATGGGGAATGATTATTAACTATTGTTTTGCCAAAACAAGCTGTAGGGGAATTTGTTTAAATATCCTTGTTTGCTACCGAATTAGTCATGTATATCTACCACAGAAGTACTCTCAACTGCATGCCGTGGAAACTGCAAGTAAAAACAACCATAAAGAATCAGCCAGCATTAAGGAAGAAGGTCTGTCACTAGCTGTTAGTCCCAGTGGTCTCAATGGAATTCCCACATCAGAAAGTTTCAGAATTGCAGACTGCCAAAAACTGTAGGGCTAGAGAAGAGGAAGCATGGCTTGGTGCCTGCCCAGCCTGTCCCAGCAGCTATCGCCAAAAAATCACTACTGCACTAAATGAACCTTTCGTTTGGAGAGACTCTTTGTTCTAATTCATCCCTGAAGTATGTCTAACACAACACGTAACACACATACGCAAAAAGTAAAAACTGGTCTTCTGTGTTTTGTCAAGTTTACTGCAGCTGAAAATAATAAAATTCATAAAAGTTTAACACAGGAGGTAATTTGATATTGGATAAGTGTCATAATGTGGATCCTACAGTAGTACACTGACAAAAGACCAAGAGACAGGTATTCTGTATTTCTCAGATCCTCTGAAATGACACACCTCCCTTCTTGCCACACCGGTTTTCGCTATTTTTACCATTGAGGGTATTAATCTACAATCCTAACTGATTACACTGAGAACTCAGGAGATACCAGTACACACAACCAGATGGCAGGAAAAAATGTTACTCCTTATGTATTTACCTTCAATATCAAACTATGTTTTGTAATTATTTTAACTCAAGCCACAGTTCAAATCATGGGTTCCATGAGAACACAATAAAAACACAAATAATGTGATGAACTGCCACATTAAATAAATGTGTCTGAAGATGTGCACTGCTTATTGCTTTACAAAAATTCTTGTTTTGTTGGAAAATACCTGATTCCTTTCGGACATAAGAAAATCTATTCTCCCTCCAGGCAGCCCTAGCTCAATGTACGTCTTCACTAATCTTAGATCTGCGCTGTTACCTTAAAAAGAAAAACAACCAAGAGTTAGACACTGTGAAGTTAACTTGCAATAAAAGCACTTAGAATACCAAAATGAACTTTCTGTTTAAGCACAGCTAAGGATATTCTCAGCCCTAATTAAAATCCAGTAAGACTCAATAGATAAAATGCAATGCCAAATGCAATGCCAAAACGATCTATAAAAATGACATTCAGTGCAGACACTGTTTTTAAAAAGCAAGGATTTAGGAAGTTGTGTTTGATTCTGTCCTAGCATCCAACAGATACATAGCACTGTGAACATTATATTCTTGAAAACCTCATTAATTTTGGTAAAAGTCAACTAAAGAGCTTAAATAATTCTGTGAAGGAGCGAGGAATAAGGGCAAGTCATAAACATCTTCATGGAATAAAAAGGCAGAGAGGACTCTTAGCAGATAAAGGTACATTTAGACTGGTGCCGAGGTTAACAAACAGTAGTTTCACTGACGTCCTGAACATTTTTCTGCATGATCATGTAATGCTTTTAAGGGAAGAGTACCCTTTCTGTATTAATTAGAGCACAAGATTTTTATTTAAACCTGTTATTAGTAGGAAAGAACTTGTATGAACTAACCATTTCATAAGAAAATTCTAACCATATGGGTTTTTCTAAGGCTTCAAATATATGGATTTTTTTAACAACAGATTTTTTAGTCAATGTAAATTTAGTGTCCTTTCTAGAAGTGCAACAGCACTTGAACATCTACAGTAGCAAGAAGAATACTTCTGAGTTCTGTTTTAAAAGTGCTTAACAAAAGCTGCTTTTTGCCCAGAAGAAGAAAGAAAAGCTAGTATTTTCTTTTCTCTTTTCTGTTCTTTTTTACCTTAGGAATTTGAAAAATGAACAAGGTGTCTGCAGTACAGGTCCAGTCCAGCATTCTATACTGCTGCCCTCCTGTGTTTATCTCCACTGTTAGTTTAAGAAGCTTCTCAATAAAAGACAAAAACATTGCCAGCAGAAAGCTACGAATATGTTATCTAGAGTGAGCATTCTTTCTCAACATGTACATATGCTCTGAACTAAAAGCAGGTGAATATATTCAAGCAACTTTCCAATACTTCCAATTAGCAAGAGATTTTCTCATTTCTACTTCAGCAGAGTGTCTGTTCTTGGAAATACTCAAAACCCCAACTGGGTTAGGTCCTGGGCAAATGACCCTGCTTTGAGCAGGGGAGTTGGACTACACAGTCTCCAGAGATCCCTTTCAACCTCAACCATGCTGTGATTCAATAAGCCAAACTTCTAAAACTTTATAAGCACTTGACTGCATTTATATATACTATCTTTTTCCTAACAAGATACATGTATTTTGTTTTCCTTGACACTGTAATTATTACAAATTCTGAACAAAACTGGTTTGTTAGTAACTCCATTCTATTACCATGATATGGGCACATATGTGTATGACATAAAAAACTGGAGTATGTATCTAACATGAACTATCACATAAAATGGGTTTAATTGCATAAAAGTTTTACTAAAGACAAATGTTACATAAGATACTTAATTTAAACGATTCTATGGAACACATTGTCAAATGCAGCCGTACAATGTCAGATTCCCATTTCCCTCCAGCAAACCTACTCCAGAAGCGTTCAGCTCAGGGTTTAAATGACAGACGCTAAACCTGACCGACCATCGAACTGCTACCTCATCCAGTATCACATTTCCCAGCGTACCATCTAGGCCATGGACACAGACTATAAGATGTATTCCTTCTTCTGAGCAGTCATCCTCTTCCATACTGAAATAAGGTATTGAAGAAGCCAGTTTGAAAACATCACTATACATAAATCCGGGAAGTTTAAGTTGCCTCAATTCTTCTTTAGCCTGTAGGAAACTGTAACAAAACCATATTTATGATAAAGTAACACTTACTACTGCCAGGCTAACATAACGTCTCCTAGAATACAGTTTTATAGTGTCTTTTTACTTTGTCTTCTATGTAATTGATATAAAGAGAAATACATTTATCAAACTACTATCTTCACAAAACAAACCAGTTCCTTCTAAATATTTTTATTGCAGCTTCCCACAACCCCTTTTCTTCTGTAACAAAATCCATATCCCAAGTTTTACGCTCTTTTCTCCTTTGAACATCTCTGCAAACTCTGAAGCATTTCTGGAACCACTGAAGATTCTGGCTTAGTTCTGGTCTTGAGTGAGCAACAGCTTTGCCCAAATGTAATAACAAAATGACAGGAACTGTGACTCATCACAAGTCAAGGTATAGATTTCTACTGACTTCTGATAACTCTTGCCAAACTTTAAGCCTATTTCCTAGGTCAGCAGAGAGCTGGATCCAATGCTGCAACTGCTCGCTATACCTCTGGTAGGCTGAATAACTGATACCTGCTTCAGAAGAAACCAGATCCAGTCCCCTGATCTTTTACGCATTATACGAAGGCACGCACACTACATGGTTTCCAATAGCTGAGCTCCCCACATGCTGGGAGTTCCTTGCATTCCTCCCTTTCTTCCTCTTCCCTTTGCTTTTTTTGTATGACCTTTCTACGTAAATAACTGTGTATCAGTTTCCCTGCAGCACTTCAGGCTTTATGCTTCCTTACGCTACTTTCCCTCCTTAATCCATCTGTTCTGCATGGTCCCTCCCAGCGCCATGCTGTATCCTGTCTTCTTCTGCTTGCTCACTGTTTTCCTCTCATTCTACTTTTTGTTGTGTTTTCCCAGCTTTATCTTTAGCTCATTCCTCACTAACTGGCAGGAGCAAGCCTCAATGAAGTCAGCCTAAACAGAAACCACTACAGGCAGCTGGTCTTATCACTCTGCAGCAGAAGTTACTTGAGTTTGTACTCCAGGCATGTTTTCTGAACTGAGCGTACCAAGGCTGGTTCTCTGTGGAGCAGATTGTGCCCTCTAGAATCCCAATTATCCCACACTCCGGGAGTCTCTGCTTTCCCCAAGGTCAAGTCCTTGATTTTACTCCAAGTTACCCCTTTCTTTTATTTTCACAGAAGACCCTAAACAGCATCTTGCTTTCAACCCTCCCATTCCATGCCAGTACCCACTCTCCAGTATTTCAGAAGCTACTTTTCTGACCACTCCTAACCTTTTTTCCACCACCACTACTCAATCCTTCCCTCCTGTTCTCAGCTGCTTACCACGAACTATCTCGTCTTTTATCTCTCCTGTCCGCTCAGCATTCTCCTTGTTTTACCTCTCTTCTTAAGCTTTCTTCTCTCCGATGGCAACGTTTTACTTCCAATACAACACATTAAGCTGCCGCTTCCCATGTTCAGTTAGCATCAGGGAGTATCAGCAAGACAAAGTGAAATCTGGGATCCCTGATGTTGCTCTAAATTTGGCTTTTCTGGTATCCAAACTGCAGCGTAATTTAAAGCAGTATCACCTCTGAGGTATTAAGTTTCGGGTATTTGGAGTTAAGATTTAAAAATAAGGCCATCACCTTGGCTTGCACTGCACATTCACTTCGCTAATTAGATGGAAAACCAGTTACAGACTGGTTTTGGTTTTATGTTTTTAAACTCAAACTGTATTCTCCTATACTTGCTATTTTCTTAGAATCACAGAATGGTTTGGGTTGGAAAGGACCTTAACCCTCATCTAGTCCCAACCCCCCTGCCATGGGCAGGGACACCTGCCCCTAGACCAGGCTGCTCCAAGCCCTGTCCAACCTGGCCTTGAACACTGCCAGGGATGGGGCAGTCACAGCTTCTCTGGGCAATGTGTGCCAGCACCTCATGCCCTCACACTACTCACACTAAAGAAATTCTTCCTTGTATCTAATCTAAAACTACTCTATTTCAATTTAAAGCTATTCTCTACATGCCTTTGTAAAAAGTCCCTCTCTGGATTTCTTTTAGGCCCCCTTTAGGTACTGGAAGCTGTTATAAGGTCTCCCTGGAGCCTTCTCCAGGCTGAACAAGCCCAACTCTGTCTCCGTATGAGAGGTGCTACAGCCCTCTTTTTAACAGCTTCCATTTCATAAAACACCATCTTTATGCTCAGTAGCCATTGCAACATCACTTCTCAGTGATACGATCATTTCTTTAAAAAGCAACGTATTAGAGAAATAAAAAATAAATAAATAAAAATTGTGCTTTGTTTTAAGTTTGTCAAACCACATGAAATGACAAGGTAACTGTTAGAAGAAATCCAGCGCTAACACACTTTCTATCTGAACATCTGAAATGGGATGTTACTGAGCATGTGGAATCCACAAGCGCAGTCTTGGGGGCACTCTAAGAGCCCAACCACTCTTTTCCTCTTTTGATACCATATTAACATAATGTCTAAAAGTAAAAAACTTTGGTTTAAAACAATCACTTACGCTAACATTTGAGGTTTTGGGGAGCTTTCATACCAGGAAACAGCTGAAGCTGAGCTGTAGGATGTGCTGCCTGGCTGTTGTGTAATTGCATCAGATTTATTTCTTGAAGAACAGATAACATTGCAAGGAGAGTCTCTCAGAGAAGAAGGGAAAGACAGACAACCAGGAGTACAGACAGGAGGCATGCTCATTCCCTCTCGCAGAGGCCCACTATCAATCCTTTCAGATCTCAGGCCTCTCTCTTCTGCTGAGCCATGACCCTGGTCAGCACTGGAAGCTCCATCTAATACACTATAGTCTGTTTCTTCATAATACCCGTTTTCAATCATTTCCTGATCATCCTCTTCTTCTTCATCTTGCTGGGAAGAGCAAATAATTTGTTTTTCGTATGTTTCCTTTTGAGGGCTAACAGGATTGCTGTTGTCCACAGGCCAAATATCTGAAATATCTGTGCTGCTTCGAGACCCAAAATAGTTTTCAACAAGCCCTTGCTTTACTATGTCAGTACTACTAGCTGGAGAAGGATTATCTGTATTATTTTCAGTTTTAGTTTCACTTTTAGCTACTGACAGTTCTTCAGTTGTCTCCTTTAGTTCTAAAGGCTCATTATGTTTTCCTTCATTTGTTTTTTCAACCTCATACACTGCATTTACAGATGAAGAACCCGAAATAACAGATGGCTCACCCATACAAGTAATTTCCAAATGCAATTTAACTGTTTTTTCTTCAGTGTTAAGATGCCTTTCAATGTCCTGAGAGTCCTTGCAGGTTGTGCCAAGGTCTGCCTGTGGGCTGTAACTTTTCACATGAGTAGATGTATCCTCATCTGAAACAATGAAGTGTAAAAGATCTTTTGTTCCTGAGAGTGAGGAATGTCTAGACAGAGTTTTGTTATCCAAGGGCCCTGAAAACAGAACACACTGCTGCTGCAAACTCGTGCTTGATTTTTTGCTGTCATCACATTTTGGCAAGTCACTGGCTCCAACATCCAATACCGTTTTACTGTCACTTAACTGGCGTTCGGGTACAATAGATATCTTTGAATTCTCATCAGGTGACAGCTCGTCATCATCTGAAGGCAGAGAATTTATGGATGTCAGGGATGACTGTATTTCACTTACAGCGCTGGTACTCTCAGTGCAATGGCTTTCTATTGTGTTCTTCATAGCACAGTCTGGTTTTAGTAAAAGCTGAGGAAATGCTCTCTCACCATTGTATGCACTTTGCCCTTGAACGTTTTCAAAAACCTGATCAGGGTTGGGGTGGGTTGCAAAAGAACTTGGTTCACTTTCTACACCTGAATCTGAAAACCTGGAAGAGGCATATGTCACACTAACATCTAGCAATTTAGTCATGTCTCCACTTGCAGAAAGTTGACTTTCTTTTGTAGAAAGAGCAGGCTGATTACTTTTACTTTTTGTCAAGATGTCACTGGTATGTTGGAAGTTTCTTTCGTGGACATCTTCCTTTTCAAGCATTGGTTCCTGTTCTCCCAAATTCAGTTTATTTCCAGATTCTGAACACTGAATATTGGGTGTCTGCAAATTCTCACCTTGCACTCCATCTTGTGGAAACTCAGCCCATGATCCAATGTGAACAGTTACTTTCCCCCCTTCATAGGGATTCTTATTACTTGGTTTAACTTCGATTGTCCTGACTCCTGAGGAAGCTGGTTGTCCTCCATGACAACCTTCAAGTGCACCTATGGGTTGTAGAGCACTATCTGTTTGTATAGTTCCA
This sequence comes from Nestor notabilis, assembly GCF_000696875.1. Lineage (NCBI taxonomy): Eukaryota > Metazoa > Chordata > Aves > Psittaciformes > Psittacidae > Nestor > Nestor notabilis. The sequence goes on along the minus strand of NW_009922314.1, from coordinate 61,153 downwards.
GAGCCTGTCTGGGAGATACTAAGTTTATCAAAACCAGTCACATTTTCACAGTGCACGGGGCTACCTGGACCTGGTTGGACACCTTCAGTCTTGGCTGTCTTTTCCTCAGTTCCAGATGGCAAAAATGGAAGCTCTCCTTGATTTATTTGCCTGGTGCACATCTTTGTATCACAAGGAAATCCACCTAATGTAGGGTCCAGCCCTTCGTTAGCAGTGTATGAAGGCCTGCCTTCTGAGCTTCTAGAGGCATCTTCCAGTGCTGCACTTTTCAAACATTTGTAGCCTACTAAGACCACAGAGTCCTTAGAGTTCTGTTTCACAACTTTTTTTGTGTTTTCAGGTTTCATTGTTTTCATGAGCTTAGTAACCTTAACTTTGGATTTATTTGCATCTTCATTTTTCCCTTTCAAAGTTTTCGTTAGTATCTTTTCACTTTCTGAATGCCAAAGGTTGGAGGCACCTGCAGGTCTTATTTTCAGTTCGGGGCTAGTAAAACCAGATACAAAACCTTCTTCAGCTTCAAATTTATCCAGTTTATTGGACTCTGATCTTGGAAGACTCTGAACTACCAGCCAGGGCACATCCAGATCTTTCACCAAAAAAAAAAAAAAAGCAAGGGGGAAAAAGGGAAAAAAAAAAGAAAAAGGATTGTTTATAACAAGATTATGCAGGTAACTGAAGCTATAAGACACTAGTCATTACAGAACTTTACACATCCTCAAAACTCAAACTAAAGAAAAATTTCCTAGCAAATATAAAGCTTTAGAGCCAGCAAGAAATGTAAAGAAAAATACTCAGGTTTTACACAATTTTTTCTCATTTCTTCAAAAAGAAATACACTGTGAGGTATGTTTACCTTCAGTAATTGAATCTAAATATCGATCTTCAAAGATTATAGGCAAGGAGTTCATATCTCCATCTAGTTCACTGCATTCAATAGGGAGGGGTGGAAGAGAACTGCAGAAGGAAGTGTTTTTGATAGCTGCACACATCTGTAGATGACTCTGAGCACTGAAAACAGAGAAGTAGTCCTACGTGAAAAAAATAGAACTATTTGGTTTTACATTAACAGAAATTAGCAGTAGTTTCACTCACTTTAATGGAAGCTTTTCTACTAATTAATTATCTGACAGCTTTAATAGTTCTTTAATACTTCTTATATAACTTTCATTAAAATTTTCAAATCTCACTTTAGACCATAAGTTTCTCTTGAAATTGTTACGTAAGCATTTTTGCAAGACAATACTACACAACAGGGGCTATACTGTGCACTTCAAAGGCTACTCACTGTAGTTCTTGATAAGCAAGGGCAGCTTGCCTAGGATGCTCAAGACAAAAGAATGCTTCTGCAAATCTGCGCACCTGTAAGACCCAAATAAAATTAGAGCTTATTTTATGTTACATACAATTTTTGAAACTCCACCAGCCTTCCTACACAGCAATGCTATTAACTTGTATGTATTGTACAGACAGCCACTTTTCAAAAAACGTTCAGTCTGAGTGGGAGGGAAGAGGATGCCACAGACAAGACTAGTGACCAGAATGCGAATTTTGTGGACTGGATGACTGAGGGGAATTATATTAGATTCAGCTGCCTACTGACAACTTGATTACCAAGAAATCAATCATCCAAATTGGGATCATCTGAAACAGTAACACACAAAAATATTAGAAGAAATGTGAATAAGAAGGAAAAGACTGATGTGCACTTCTGAATGTGTTTGAGGATCATCTTCAGAAGTAGAAACCCATTAGATATTATGCAGTCTCAAATACAGAGTGTTTCAAACTTCCCAGGAGTACTTTCTAGCTCACAGTAAACTATTATGCAAAGCCCTCATTTGTTTCTAAAGATCTCAGCTGCAAATGTGTGCCTCTTACAATCACTGTAGTCAAGACTTAATTGTATGCCTGAAGTCAATAAACCATACAATACTAAAATGGTATTTTATACCACAGGGGAGCATATTTTTTATCACCAAATAGAAAGTGTGAATTATACAGCAATTTTCTACAAATAAGAACATAATGAAAGTATTGAAAATGCAGTATCTAGAAACGCCAGTTACTTTTGCAAGATGAGATTTCTCACATATCTGATGTTAAAAATATTAATTCAATCTAGATGCATATTCAGTGCAGTATGACACTATACTGTTCTTGTTACAATTAACAAGAGATACAAAACATCGTGGCTGCTGGCAACTGCTTGTGCATTAACTTTAGCATAAACATCAATTTGTCTACATCAATTAAATCAAAATTTCTGTCCCACTTGGAGAACCATACATGTAGCTAGTCAATTTATTTACCATCCACTTACTTGCCCCCTACTCCTTTATTTCTTCAATATAGTCTTGGACTTCCTCTTAAGTTACCTGATTTCCCAACCAGATTGTGAGTTTGCAGTGTACCTGGCAAAGCAGACCCAGTTCAGCTCCCCCAGCTCTTTCACTTTACTCAGAGCTGCGGACAGCATCCACATCCACCCTGAGCACAGACATGGCACTAGGAAAATCCTGTGCTTTACCTGCCAAACATCAGTCTTTCAGGACATTAACTTTCGTTCAGAGATAAGCACTTGCAGGGGAGCTAGTTCTCCCTCCTGATACACTGCCCAGTGTACATTTAAAGAGTACTGGTTGGACTGGATGAAGATTTATGTTCTGTAGCTTCTACTTTTTCCTATTTTTTATCTTGATAGAAGAAAAACTGGGGAAAAAAAATGCTCCAAGGTGCTCAAGAAAAAACCCAAGCCCAAACCACCAATCTCTAACCTGCAATAGAAACTGAAAGCCCTGTCCCAACCTCCCAGAATTCAATTTATTGTATTATATGAAATTAATCTCAGTCATAACATCATCTCTGAAAAGTCATGGAAAATGTTCTGAAGTAAAAAGAAAATGCTAAATATAATACTTTCTTGTAAATGCAACTTCCACTCAGCAGTGACCAGACACAAAGATGTGTCTGCATGCCTTCAGAAATCACACTGGGGTCTATGCATACAGACAGGGGGTCAGAATCAGTGCTCCTAAGCACTCCTCTACATTTTCCCAGCTGGCTTTCCTGCACAGACATGCATCTTCCAAACACATGATTTCATCAGAACTAATCCACAACCTTTCCCCCAGGAAGAGAGAAGACTGTTATACAATAGACTTGGAGAAAACTTTCCAGATTAAAACCTAGGTTTGAGAACAACTGCTCACAGGGAATAGACTGGTTATCATTCTAAACTAAGCAATTTTCAAACTAATTAAAGATCCTAATCAATCAGGTAACAGGAAATAAAACAGTAACAGGAATATTGCCCAATTAGATGTACCTGGTTCAAGTCCAGAGAAGAGCATAAAGCTGTTTCCCAGGAGTCAAGCCAGGTAGTTTTGACTTTAGATGTGAGCAATCACTTCACTACAGAAAACAACTGGAGTTATATGGAGACTGGATCTCTAGAATTCTGCTACTCTCTCAAACAGAAAAAGGAAGACGCTTTTTTTGTTTGCAATAAATCCTGTTCATACTTGTTAAAGTAATTCCACTGTTTTTGAAGAAAATCTGATTACCAGCTCCAGACAGCTCTTAGCATAATAGCAATGGTATAAACTAGCTGAAAACAAACTCTGAAAGCCCCATAAATCAGTCTTAAGGAGAAAAGAATACCCCAAACCAACAGTAGCTTATTATGTTAATCAGTGCTTAACTTATGGAAGGACCAAGGCATTTGCTAGCATGCTGTTAAACAGGCTCTTCAGAACCAGAATGATGACCAGGTGGTGACAGTGACTGAGGCATTACCAGCTTGGACTGACTCCACAGTGACTTTGCAGGAGGGAATTGTATCCGCTACTCCCTAGTCCCTACAGATTTCCCCAAATTATGGTTTTTATGGTCCTCCCAATGTAAACAGAAGAGAAGGAAAAATTGTACAGAAAACCTGCCGTGGAATATATTGAGTCCCTGCACATTTATGAATAGCAGTCTGAGATCTTAGTTCTCAGTTCTATTTTATGACTAATCCAACTGAAAGGAATAATTTTGGAAGAGCATGTTCAGACCTACCAGAAGATGTCACTATGGAACAAAGAGGTGAACTAGCTTAGTGCTAACTTTTAGTAATATAAAATAATATACTCTAAGTAGTAGGGTTTTTTTCAATAAAACACAGCTTTAAACCTTATCAGCATGATAATGTAGTTGACAGATGTTCTAGGACACCGGAAGTGTTCCTAACTTTTTAATTTCATGCTTAATACTCACAGTATTGAAAATAGTTAAATATTTAAATACTTAAGTAAACAAGTAAAAATAAGTGATTAAAATAATAATTTTAAATACTTGAAATATGTTATTTCATTATAACTTTATTTTCTAACACTTTAGCAGAAATACCTGATTTATAAGCATCCACATGAAGAGGGTGAAAGCAATTTACCAAATACATACGTCAGACATTTCTAGGGGGTATTTTAATGAAGTATCTAAACCAGTCAGATTAATGACTTTCTAAAAAGGTTCATTTATCTTAGATTAATACTAAACTTCCCTGGAGATAAATTTCCAGTGGAGAGTGTAGTCTGGAAATATTACAAGATGAAAAGGCAAAATAAAAAAGAGATTTAGCATCCAGTGCCAAACACATCAGAGTATTGATTTCCAAAATAAAAAGGATTATTTAGAAGAGTTTTGTATAGTACCAAACTTGTATTCCACAAAGGACAGATACTCTATCAAGAGGAGAATTAGTAGGTCATGCATCAAATCTCAACTACGTTCAGTAACCAGAAAGCGTGCATCATCTGATATGTGCAGACAATGCCTGTGGTGAAACATGATCATTGTAGGTTTCCCGAAAGAAGTTTGTATGAACCCTCAGAATATAAATTGTCAAAAGATTATTACTACAAATTACACATTATTATGCTAAGCACTGCAAAATAGGATCTATAATCAGCAACTGAGCATGCTCTTAGAAGAGTCGAGGCTCAAATTTACCACTTTTTTTTAACTTAAAGGTTTACTGAAGTTTTGGATTGCTGACTCCTGCTCTACTGCCATGTGGCAAGTCCAGTGGAGCTATGGTTTATTACATGTATTTTTAATTACATATATTTGCAAAGCATTCACACAAGCTCTTTGCATCTTGGAGAACAGAAAACAAGTGTCACATCTGTCAACTATAATTTGTAAAATTAAGCACCACCACATTGCTGGTTCTCTCTAAGTTGGCTCAGGTAAAATTTCCTTCCTGATGCCATATTATTCAATTCTTAAAGATTCAGCCTGTTTGCTCTTTGCTATCAGGCCCTAAACAAAAAGTTAATTGTAAGATTACCCATGTCCTGCATCTCCTTTTCAGTCTTTGATGTTTGGGTAGATAATGAGGTATCCAGTAACTGCAGAACTCAACAAGGAATAGCAATCAGGCGCTTCTTTCAAAAAGTAAACAAGCTTTTCAGTTATAAGAAAGACCACCCGAGTTCAACTTAGGAAAGTTTATTTATGCATAGTGACAGATAACAAAAGAAGTGGGCATAACAGCAACTTGAAAGGGAAAAAATGCAGGCATGAAATTAAATTATACCTTTTTTTTTTTTTATTTCTTTATTCAAGAAGGAGGAAGGGAATTCCTATTTGAATTCTGTGCAAACTGGAAAGCATCACTGAAATACTTTGAATATGTGCAACATTCCAATTCACACTGTACAATCAACTACTTTGATTTATACTCCATAAAATAAAATAAATTAAAATTAAAAATAATTAAAAAAAATAAAAACAACTGTAGTAAAATTCAATAAGGTATTTTAGAGCTAGAGAGAATTACTTTCATTGAAGATTTTAAAAAGAACCACATTTAAGAAGCTAAATACAAAATCATTAGCTATACCTTTTTAAAAAGACCAAAACCCACTGGAGCAGTAGAAATAAAAATATTACTTCTTTTGGTTTTATTAAATAAATACTTAAGCAAACACTAAAATGCCAGCAGTTAAACGCAAGTGCAGGTTAAGTGAAACAGAATTCTTGTTTCATACCGCTTCCACCAGTTAAGTGAAAAGGCTCCAAAATTCACATGAAAAGCAAAGAAAGGTGAGATTCATAGATAGCCAGCACAATGATCATGCTTTCTTCCGGTTAGCACATCTAACAAACAAGCCTTGTGCTCTTTCTGAGAGATTCCATTTACTCTGCAGAACACATTTCCACAACCACGATTCCCTCATTAAACAATGTGATTTATCAAGTCTGTACGTAAGACCACAGTCAAAGTATCCTTCATACGTTTCCCTCCAGAACCAAAACAGAAAGGATTTTGATGCAAGTGGCAGAAATGCTGGTGAGACAAATCAAACCTCTGAGAGCTAAAGCCTTAAGATACCCTTTGTTTTGGACTGAGACTATTACGAAGCACAAATAATGTCTATTTTTATTAACCAGACCTTCTAACAAGCAATCTGTAAAAGGCTGTACAAGAAGCACCTCCAGATAATCTCTTAATATCACTTATTCTATAATATGAGACAAATGCACAGGTTGTGAGGTCAGACAGTAAAGATGCCAGACCAGCCAAAGATCAAGCTGTGTGTCTGATGAGTAGCGGTGGTGGGTGTCATTGTTTATCTCTTTTTATTTTAATGAATCGTACTCTCTGAAAACTTTAAAATGTTAGGTTTCTTCAAATCCTTGGCCACAAAAGAATGGAAGGAAAACACATTCATCGGAAAGTTAAGAGTTTTAGTTTGTATCTGAAAATATTTCACAACGGGAACCAGCAATGCCATGTTTTTGCAGGTAGAAAGCCCACAGCAACTGTATATTACATACATACAGATAAACTGTGTGTGTAGGTACACTCTCTAGATACAGTTTTACACATATATACACATACCTACATGCCAGAAAATTTCCAATACATCTCTTCTTTTTTAAAAATCCCACTTGAGAGACTTTTCAGAGCTTATGAACATTATAAAGTCTTAATTCAGAAGGAAAGTAAGTTTTGCTTTATGATGGAAGCAGGCAGCCTAAATATAGTAGGGAAGTAAAATGCAGGGTGGGCACTAGGCATACCTCCTGCAGAAAAATACATTGTTCTGCACAAATACATCTTACTCCACAGACTGCAATCTGCTTTCTGAACTGCGTTTCTTACTCAAAAGATGAATTAGTTGATTTGTAAACACAAATAATGTGTTTTATGCACTGTATTCCAAGAATAAGCTCTAACAACGTGATACACAAGCAACGTAGGCAATACAACAGCTCCCTTTATGATTCCAGCTAACTTTCCCAAATCAAACTAGAAATATTAGAATCTGGAGTCTTGTTTCGATACACATTTCCATAGCAATGGGTCACAGTAAGAGTATGAATATTTCAGAGTTCTTAAAGACAGAGTCAATACTTACTCTTAAAGTGTGATGCTCTTGTGCTAGCAATACTGTGACCTCCTCTTGTAAGGTAATGACCTCCAGAAATTGCCCCCAGAGAGCCATTAGAAGTGAGCAAAGCTGAGCAAGATTCATATTTATAAGTTCTGCCAGTTCATCAGGATTTTCCATTTTCTAAAGTCAGGAAAAAAATATTTGCATCACTAACAGATGAGACCATAATGTACAGACAAGAATCATAAAAAGGTTACTTCATCTCAGTGAGAATTTCAATTTAAAAAGTAACTTCCAAATGAGAACTGTATTGCCCAAGTATCAGAATTGAATTAATCTATGTTACAACCCTAATAGATTATTTTAAGTTGTGTTAAGTATTATACAGTTGTCTTTTAGAATTAGGACTCCTGGCCTTAAATTAATGCACAATTCAATTAATGGCCACAACAACTGAGTTGCAACTGTTCTGTTTTCTAACATGCAAAAATACAGTGTGCCTGAAAGGAATGGAAATCAGGAAACAGAAAATCAGTACTCACTGTGTTAGTCCAACTTTGATACAATAGTAAAAATCTAACAAAGACATCTCCATTTCAGAATAGTCCCAACTCACAGTAACATTTATATGCTTCTATCTATCTACATACACTTTAAGCCATAATCAGTATCATAGTATAGGCTTCCTAGAAGCAGATCACACCAAGACAAACTCAGTGTGAAACAAGGTTTTCTTTATCAACAACGTACTGCAATGCTTTGCTATAGCGCCACAGCAGTCAATTGTAGCCTGCCAGGTGTATGTTCCCTGCCATTTTAGAAAAAAACACTGTTTTTCAGAAACTTACTGCTGGCACATAAAGCATTGAGGCAAAGGGCTTAAAAAGTACAGATTGCAAAGACTGAACATTCTGGCAATATCAAGAGCAAGTAAAAAAGAATTGCAAATATTGAAACACCAACTTAGCAGTCGACAGAGGAAATAAGAACTTGTGACATGAACTGCACAAAAGAAGAGAATGTTGAAAACTGAAACAATATAAACATACTTTAGCAAGCTAAGGGGGTAACAAAAGAATGTACATGTAAAAAAAATTTCTAATATATAAAGTAAGATTATTAGTTGCTCATAAAGAGCTAACTGCTGGCTTTGCAGATAATAATAATACCCTTTTAAAGACAGCATTACACTTCCTTGAAGTTATACTACTACTACAGTAATGAAAAGTAAGACTAACGTTCAACAACCAGGCAGATGGCCCACTCACCAGCAAAGCAGGGACAAAGTTTTAAAACTTGTGCTTTAAACTTTGCTGTGACGAAGAAAAGTAGCTATTCACTGAGGCTAGTTCTGACTAAGGAGAGAGCTGGGGAGACAAAAGTAATTGGCAACAGACAGTGTTTCCTTGCGAATGGAGGAGAACTGAAGGAGACAGCATCAGGACAAGTCCTTCCAAGTGAGAGGATCACTTGGAGAATCTGCTCTTGTACAACTTACTACTACTGCCTGATCTTCTAACACTGTTATTTAATACCATCAAAACCAAAGAATTGAAATTCTAAATGTAGAAAATTGAAAATGTTGTTTTAATACAAGTAATCCACCTTTCCATACTCTTCAGCTTCATGATATACAAAGGATACTATGGCTACTACTGACATGCCAAGCCGCCAGATCAATAATTAACTTTTGGAGTCAGCTGAGCCATTTCTCTTTGAATGAGAAAGGGTTGAAATTAAGTGTTGGCAAAACCCATACAGAAAGTAATCACTGAAAAAAACAGTTTATTCCCAAGTAGCACATGAAATGAGCATACTCTATGGTTATTTCACTTAGTTAATACATGAAAAAACCCTGTACCTTTACTTCTTCACACAATTCTGTAAGACGAACTTCTACATCTATGTTTTCTGGAAAGATGAGAGGACATATCCATGAAAAATGGGTTTTCCAAGTTGCACAGTAAAACCAATTATCCCACAAAACAATTTTAAAACAGGAAAATGAACCCATCATATAAAACTTGAAGCCGTACTAAATGCCACAGTCAACTTTAAATCAAGTAAGTTATAAACTCCCATTAAAATAATTTCTTAGTAATTTCTGAGATTGAGGATAGAACATGATTAAAAAAAAGGTTTGCAACTGAGTATTACTCATGATACCTTGTCAAGAACATAAATTTTCCGTTCAAAATTACACTTGAAAATACTGTTATCTAGATGATACAGTTTGCAGATTATGTATTGAGAGCTGCTCAGCTGTTCAGCAGCAATGTCACTGTTCACAACCAAGGTAATACCCATGTCTACCTCTGATTTTTGAGACATACCTCATGCCAATACCGTTTTTCTACAGGTGTATTATTTACCCGATTTTCAAGCTACATTAATATAAATACAATTCTTTAATTGTTTGAGGAATTATGTTTAAGTCAAATAAAACTGTTCTTTAATTTATCTTTTAACAGCTCAATGATAAGAGCAAATCAATCTTCCACGATATGGCACCTTAAACTCGATCTGAACCTTGAATGACTTATTTATAAAGAAAACAGATTTCTTCTTTCTTGTAAGATGTTTTTCCTCGTTTATCATTCCTAGGCTACTTAAGGGTATCTAATCAATCAAATAATTTAGTACTGTGTTTTGATTTCCTTCTACATCAAGGGAACACTTTATAAACCCTAAAACCTTGTCTGTAACATGTATTTATATTTAAATTCATTTTTGAAGGACAGTATTAAGGAAAAAAACCCTATAATGTTTCTTGAAAATATACACCACCAAAACATGCCTTGAAACCCACAATAATAAATTTAGGATATGGATAATGAACATGGGTTTACAGAATGGCAACTGTGTTTACTCAACTTGTCTTCCAATGATACCACCTAGATTTGGTAAGTATATATTGATTTTCAATTAATTGCATCCACTATACTTAATCTGTTTGGCATTAAGTTTAAATTTAACTCATACAACTCAAAGTTCTGAGAAAATATGCAAGCTGCAGAAATGCATGAAGTTCTCAGAAACAAATTTAGAACTGTTTTTGAAAGAAACTATATACGCCTGTGTTAGCTGAACAGTACTTGATGATTGTTGTATCTATTCTGAAATATATATAATAACTAGTATTCTGAAAATATATGAAAACAGTTTAAGATACGACACTACTTTTGGCGTGTTTGTGGCCACACAAATTTTATCATTGGTTAAAATATGGTTTACTTGATGGTTTACATTAGTGAAAATAAATGTTTACTTATGAGACACAATACTGATTATTTATCTTGCTGCTCATAGCCTACCCTCAGTTGCATTGTGACAAATGCAAAAATCTGAAGTCTAAAATCATGGAAAAACCCCAAACTATGATGTTATATTAAAAAAAGAAAATAAAATCATAGAGGCAATACAAGATAAAAGGAAATTAAACATAACATTCTACATCAGTAATGTTTACGCAGAAAATATCTGATGCAATATTGCTGGCTCTGCTAAAAAATAGTTTTGTTTTCTATTTAAAACAAAACCAAAACACACTTACAGATGATTAAGCTAGTGATCTACTATGAGGCTGAACTGCCAGTTTATTCTTTTCCCATCACAAACTTCCTTGTGCTTAAACAGCACTGTTGTCTTTTGTCCAGGCCAACAATGACACTCTCCAAAGGGAGAACTGGCAATTTAGATACAGACAAATTCATGTTAAACTTTGAAAATGTCTTGCGTAGTGTTTGGAAGAATCAAGCCTTGAGATACCAGAAGCAACCTCAAAGACTTCTCAGGAAGAAAAAGTATGAGGCTTTAATAATCTAAAAAATTGAGTCTGTGATGAATTAAATAAAACTTCAATATTTAGCTATTTTATTTAAATGGTGACAACTGGCTGAACTCTTCAATCATTTTTGTTTAGGACAACACTAAACCAAAATCCAGCAATAATTTCTCATTTTTTATTATCTATGTTCACCCTAGAAATAAGTAGCTCAATTCTGCAGACTTCATCAGAGTTCAATATACGTTCACTACAGCTGAATAGTGAAATAGTGCTCCTGTTTACAATAGAATGTAATATTTTATATTATGAATAAGAATATAGTATTTTATAGTATTAAGAAAAATCTGAGGGGTTATATCACCTGCTTTGAAAACATACCTAGGTAGGCGTCTCTCTGGGTTCGTGGATATTTTCTTCTGAGAAGGCGTTCATAAAGGACCTGCATGCTGGCCTTGGCTAGTTACAGGGATTGCACACATATGGCTAGTTACTACACTCCTTTTTTCATCTGAGATTTATTATTTGCCTTAAAGTTAGTAAAAAAGCTTATTGCTAGCCTAGCAATTAGTGCAGTTAGATCAGTACATGAAAGCATATAATTTTAGTGTAGTTTCTAGATTAGATGACTTGTGATATACATTGAGCTAGCGTATTTTATTTCCTGAAACCAATAATACTTAAATGCTCAGTTACACTTATCGAGTCTCACAGTTGTCTGCACATGCTTCTGCAAAATCACTATGTTATGTTAAAATTATATGACAAAGCAAAAGCAAAGCAAATAGAAGAAACAAAATTAAGGAGGTAATAATTTAATTTAAAACAAAAAAGTGATGATCCTGGGATTTAAACAGGACTTGAAGCTTTTTTTTTCTGCTGTGCGCATTTAAACTTCAGACATAGATCTTCACTATAAAACAGTTCATTTACTCTAAAAATGAAAAATAAATGCAAATGACAACTGTGTACTTTGTGAAGTCCAAAGAGCCTTAGTTTCTTTACAGACATCACAGAAACACAGCTTTTATACCTTAATGTTGATGAATTTTAGAAAAATTAGCATTAGTGGTAGGCATTAGTTATTTTTCATAAGGAAAAGGTAACAGTAGCTTAATTAATATTTACATTATTAGTCCTTTTTGTTCTATCAATTGTCCCAATCAATGCACATAAAAATTAACTGAAATAAATGAAAGAGATTTACAAATAAGAAAACAAAAGTAGTTCTAGCAGACACTTAAAAAGAAATAAAAATTCCACAAGAAACAAACCGTCAGCAAAATATGTACAATGAATGTTAAATGTCAGTACTAATTTTCTCCTCATGTATTTATTTTGAGCATTACTGTTCAAGCTTGCATTTCTAAAGGTAAGTTAAATTACCCACAGAAATAACAAAAGGTCTGACTTAAGCTCACTGAAGCTTACGAACAGCTTCAGTTTTCGGTGACCTCAACAAGATTTGAAAGATACAACCCAACTATAAGACTCGATGGCTGGCTTTTTTCTATTATACATATATTTTGCAGGAATGTTTTAGGGGAACTGAAGGTCCGATCTGAAACACGAAAGTATCAAGCCCAGTCTTACAACAACAACAGTGCTAACAGATTCTATTTGGAAAAAAGCACATTTTGTCCTTAAAAGGAAGACTAAGAGTTGAGTCATTCCTTTAATAGGGTGTTCCCCTCCCTATCAAGATTAAGATAACTGACACACAAGTATCTTTTGCACTGTGACTGTAGCAGTATTTTTGCTTCCATAAAGGAAAAGCCTCAGCTTTTGGTACTCTTCTATGCTCAGATTTGTAATGCACTCCCTCCCTCTTTTTTTTTTAATAGCTTTGTGTTTTGTAATATACAAGTGAAATATTTTTTGTTTGAATTGCCAATTGACCACATGCCATTTTAAAAATAGCTTTCATATCTCAATTTCCAACCTTATTGTTTCATAATGCTTCGTTTTGACATTGGTAAAATTAAACAATACCAAAAAAAAAAGAAATCAATAAATGCTGTCTGAAATCAATACAAAGTCCAAAAGATCTATTTTTCAGATTTAAATAGAACTTTACATGACTAAAAATGTATAAGCTTGATGAGGAAAAAGTCTAAATCATCCTTTATAATGGTAATGTTTTTTCTTTTTTGACTTCCACTGCTCTCCTAGTTCACAAGTTGAGGCTGAGCTCTCTAATATACCTGCATTCTACAGAAACTCAACGTACATTTCTATACATTACATTTAATGTAGCAATTTTGCAGTTACTTCTAAGAAATGTAGTTCCTAGAAGTCTTAGTTGCCACAGAACTTAACTTTCTGTGAGAATGCCCTGTAAGAGTTTAATTTTAACTTTACTGAAGAAACAGCTTCTCTGAAACTGTATTTTAACTACTCAGTTTTATAGAAACAGTTCTTGTCTATTCAAATGTTTTCCTAATTCTTTGGTAAGTCAGTCTGCCTAGAAGTTACACCAAAAACTGAGCCAGCAGCAATTTTTGATTGTAGGTCACTTTTCAGGTAAGTTTCCATTATAATATTCTTCTCAAATCAAAGCTTAGAGAATTCCAATTTTTATACAAATATACAATGTTTCCTTATAAAAACCAAACAAGTACAGCATGCTGCTCAGCTTCAGAATTTCTCTTTCTCACCACTAAACACAGTGGTTTGAAATAACAGGGCAAATCAAGATCAACAAGAAAATATTTGCATAAAATCAGGCTGCTGTCTCCTCATTTTATTAGTAATGTTGACAGCACTTGCTTCTTTTTTTTTTTAACGTTATTAATTCCAGCTCAGCTCAAGCAAAAAGATGTTAGATCTACAAGCTGTATGAAATCGACGCCAGTTTAGTCTAGAAGAGTGGTATTCTTAATAAACATTGACAGAAAGTGATGCATTTTATTAAGTTCTACATACCCAGTTCAATGCGGTGAGAAGAGGGAAGCTCCTTTGTTATCATAACGAAATAGCTATGTAACCCTTTGAAAGCAAGCAGCAAACTGGCACAAAGCGTGTAGTGGAAATTATAAGCATGGCTGAGAAAAGACTCTGAAACAACAAAACTGCAACCCTAAAAAAAAAAAGAAGATAGATAAGGCTCATATTAATTTTGTACAATACATGGAGTGTTAACAGAATAACTAAAAAGATGGATAAGCAAATTGCCTCTTTTCACAAACCTCATCCATATTTTTGTGATTTTCGATGGACTGCAATATATTAAAGAATAAGGTTAAACACTTAATATGGTAAGCTTTCCATCTGTGTGTTCCTGAACTGTAACATAGGCTTTTGGAAAATTTTTTCTCATTTCCCATATCACATGGCAAACCAAAGTAACTCTAAGAAAGTTCATTCTTTATCAAGTAATATTTCTGCAGAAAAGATAAAATTCACACTGCCCAACAACATACAAAGAAAATCTTAAACTGATATACACTTACATCTGCTGATAACTGTTTTGTGTAGTTATTGCCAAAGACCACGCTTTCAAGAGAAGGAATCACAGAGTCCCTGTTTTGTGCTGGTGCGTTCCTGTTCAACCATGTATTCTTCACTGGGCGAGGAAAACTGCAAAAAGCACAAATGAACCGATAATTTGAACACATGTGAAATGTGTCACAAAACTCTCACACTTAAAACACATTCTTGACTTTTCTTGAAAGGTAGTATAAACAAGGACCCTCAGTATGATCCTGGAAGTTCCTAGCATGGTGGGCTGCCCTTTTAAAAGCCCTCAGGATGGCCCAGATACCTCAGTTAAGTTTCTGGTGCTTGCACTAGGGGAGCAGTGCTTCCGAAGCAGTTTTCTTCAAAGCAAGAGTTCAGCTAGTTGGAGAAATGTAAGAAATTATTACCCTCAACTGTTCTGTTGCCATCTCTCACCATGAAGGTCAGCAGACTTTGTGCCAGGAGACTCTGTGTCAGCTCTTCCTCATCATTTCCAATGTAAACTTCAACTAATTGAAATGATAAAACTGAAGCAGTAGCAAGCAGTTGGAAAGCTGTCACACAAACTACAGCTGCTGTTTTCCTACGGAATGCCTGACCTTTGCCTAGTGAGAAGAGCCCATCCTGAACCCCTGGAAGAACAGAGCATCCTGCAACTGTAGCCTTGCAAGAACAAAGAACTAGGAAAAATGAGTGAGAGATGAATGAACGCAGAATGTATGGACTTTTAGATAATGGGCAGAAAGAGATATGCAGCAGCAGGTTAACAAAAAGAATAGATTGTACAGGACTCCAGGGCTGTAACCAAGTGGAATTATCTCGTTTTTCATGGAAAGTGTAATATTGGTTATTCCCGAGACAAGGTGAATGTGGACGCTACTCTGAAAAAGAAACTACTCAAAAAGTGACCCCCTAGGAAAGGAAGGGGTGCCAGTAATGTGAGTGTGACCCAAACAGAGGAGCAAACTGTCACCCCAGGAAAGATCAAAGGACGAAAGGGAGTGGAGTCTGCAATGATCAGGTTTTTCAGAAAGAATTGCTCCAGAAAAGTGAGCTGGATATGGGGTAGCCCAGCTGAAATAAAACACTGCAAATCTGAAGGTTTCTTCCTCTCCCCCCGCCCCCGACAGATTTCAAGGACAATTCGGATCCTTTAAGTAATTTTGTGGCCAGCAGTAACATTCTGCTCTAAAGATAAAAAAAGCAGCATGGAAGTTATTATCTCCTTCTCTCATGGAAGTCATTATCTTCTCACACAAGTTGTATCAAGTTCAGGTTTAAAGTTAAATAGCGTAATTGTGTAACTTGAAAAGCCAGAAACAGAGGAGAAAAAAATGTATGAAAATGCTTTGACTTTCTGCAACCTTTTAAAACATCAGGAGGGACAAATACACTTCTGACTGATAATCAGTAACAAACCCCGGTTTTCATTTTCTAACAATGAAGTGAAGTTCGACCCTACAGCCATGGGATGAATACAAGTGAATGCCTGAATTTTACTTGTGGTACAGTGTGAAAATTTTCACTTTGAACACACACTGCTACTTAAAGCATATTATTTTATCAGATGAAATCTTCAGCAACCATACTAGTTTAAGATAATTCCCACCTCCTCATTACCTGTTCCTCTCACAAATAATGCCACATCGTCCCTTCAGATGTGCTGGTTCAGATACTATATAACCATGCCTAAAACCCGGCACCAAAACAACCCAACTTGGAGGGGAAGAAAAGGCAGAAAAGAAAAAAATGCAGTGGAATCCTCCAAACCAGCACAGTCCCACTGCACTGACCAGCTGTCTAACACACACAAAGACACCGCTATCCATGGTGTGGACAGGGACAAGCAGTGGGAATACTTTAAGCTAAAGGTTTGGAAATTTACGGCACAACCAGAATTTGAATAGGAAGAAACTTGAGGGGAGTAACATGTAGTATCTGAAGGCTGTGAAAGAAGACAAAGATAGATATGCTAAAGAAAGAGCTGTTCCAAGAACACTTTCCTGTGTGTGGCTGACTGCACGGCCCTTTTTCACACCTACTTTTGA
Organism: Nestor notabilis; assembly: GCF_000696875.1. Taxonomy (NCBI): domain Eukaryota; kingdom Metazoa; phylum Chordata; class Aves; order Psittaciformes; family Psittacidae; genus Nestor; species Nestor notabilis. Next base: position 44,474 of record NW_009922314.1, on the reverse strand, counting down.
GATAGAGAAGTGAAGTAAACAGAGATTTCAAAGGGTGACACAAGTCAATGAAATAAAAAGGCGTCAATAAAAATTAGGCAAAAGCTTTTTTAAAAAGAAAATTAAATTCTCCGGTTCCGTTTCCTGTAGGAAACGGTAAATGCATCATTTGCAAACATCACTGCTGCTACATTAATAACTGAAAACTGTGAAGACAGCTAACAGAAGACACCCTATTTGTATTAAATAGCACCTATTTCAGTCACTAACTAGAGAGAGCAGCAGATCTTCCTGCTTAAGAAAATGTTAAATATTTATGCCTATAAATATACATGTAGAAATACAGATACTTACACATTCCTCCTCTTTCCTGGTCTTGGATATCTCTTTTGCACTACATACTCTTACTTCTAACAAAAGCAAACTCAAAATTTGTTCCAGGTAACTCTGAAAACAAGAAGTTTCTTATCTGTCTGAGCCCTGAATTCCAAAATCATCATGAAGAAAATTTTATTTGCCATAAATTTAACTCCTTAAGTATTGTAATTTTGTAACTCAATAATTTACCTGCATTTTATTAACAAGAGATTACCTTATCAATGGCTGATGCAGGGCAACCAAAGAAGCATGGACTATAACTGATATGACAGAAAGGTGGAAGTAATCAAACATAACATTGATGTAATGATGAAGGCCCCGGTGTAAGTTAAAGTGCAACTTTAAAGTTCGGCTACTAATTGGCTGTAGTGTGCTCAGGTCATCTGGTCTAGAAAGAAATTCAAACAGAAGATCATAGAATTAGAATGATCATATTTAAAGTGCAAGTCATCAGTAACTGATGCAGAAGCAATTCAGTACAGGTCTATACTTTGGAATGCAAAGACATCTCCCCCAGGAAAAGGAAGTTAAAACAAAAAAATCAGAAAGAGACAAACCAGTTATGAAATCTTAACAGACTTCAGCACTGGGTTTCTTTTTTACCCTCAAAGGTGTTTATATATGAACACACTACATCTACATGTAATACAGATTTAATCAGTTTAACAAGTTAACATATACTGTTGATTTAACAAAATCTTCTATATTTAAACTTACGAATAGTCTGTATCTGTGAAGTGCAGATCTAATGTTAGTAGAAAATTCATTTCATTAAGAGACTCCTCAATCTAAAAAGAAATTGTAGAAGCATGAAATCTTTTCAAATGCCTTATTTATACTAGTCCAAACTGTACATAACGAAGACTTAATGATCTGAATATAGTAAAGTTGAATGGCAGATTACCTTCCTCTCATCTAAAAGCATTTTTATTTTGAAGATCATCACATCATTCACAGAAACTTCCTCATTTTTGTAAAGAATCTGAAATGTTTTACTGCAAACTACGTTGTCATGGATTGAAGCAGGAAAGGCAAGATCTGTGCCTGAAAAGAAGAGAAACAAGTATTACTATAGTTGGCCTAGAATCTGGAAACCCCAGAGAGGCTAGTAAGTCGAAATATCATCCCGACCAGTTTCATGACCACTGTTTAACAATATCAGCAGTTTCCCTTTCAGTCAGCAACTGCCGGAGTTTGAAGGAGCACATTTTGTTTCAAACAAACATTGTATTGATATTTTCAATATAATTTCCTTTTAATGTAAGTTCTGGAGTGAAGAATTCCTTCTTTATTCCAAGTTGGAGTAAGACATTCTAGGCACAAAAATTCTAATAAAAATCTTGAAATCTGTCTTGTTTCATCCAGTATTCATGTTGACTTTGCGAAGTTTAACCTCAGTGAGAACTCTTAATTACCTAGAGATGAGGCAAAGAGGCTAAATGACATATACCACTCCACTGAATTAATCAAGAACAAAGGTGGTTTGTTCTTTCCTTCCAGATCTTCGGATACTGCTCTAGCCAGACCAGTTCTAAGTGTATCACCTTAACATTTCTCATTCAATGCGACACTTCTGCTTTCAGTCCAGTGGCTGCTCATCACAAATTGTTCAGAAGAGTGCGGTAAGTTGTTAGGGAATCCTTTGCCAAGAAAAGGTTAAAAGACTTGTAAAAGAAATGAGAAAGGGAATGCTTTAAAATAGTTATTGAGGAAGTATTTAGCTTAATAGCAAGGGGTTATCACACAGGAAATACCATGATGGGCACTGTTCCTTTAAAACAACACATAAAGAGGATGGAACTTGGAAGAACAGCAGTAACAGAAATACTGATGCATTCTTATCATCAATCTACAAGCAGGCTCAATAACCTCTTACTGAACACAAAGTCTTAGAAATTGTGTAAATGCAAAATGTTTTGGGGTTTTTTTTTGGGGGGGGGTGGTTTTTTTTTGGGGGGGGAAAGGGTGTGTGTTAATTCTTTTGATTTTACTTAATAAACTACTTCAAAGGAATCCACAAAAGAAAAAAAAATCTGCAAAGTTTGTGCTTTCCAGATTTGGGGTCTACAGGTCTCTGACAGAAAATCACTGCACCTGACAAACATTCCCACCCTATAATTAATCTTTGTAAGTTCAACCTCCGTTCAGAAACTAGAAACAAGTGAAAATACGGGGGTTTGCTGAAGTACTTTCACATGTATCATCAACGTAGGTGTCCTGGACAAAATGCTTACAAAGGCTGCATCACTGAAGTGTAATTCCCATATATATAATGCCACTTTCAGCTTGTATCCATCCATGTCATCTGTTACAGGTGAAGGGCAGAGTGGGTATGGTTTCACATGACATGTAATCTGATACAGCCACATAGCATCAGCAGAAAGGATCTCCCATCCAGTCTGACACAAAAGAAGTTACAAAGACAAGTGGCTGAGGTCCCACTTCCTATGCAGTGTCCAGCTCCGAATTACAGCCCTCAGTTCTGCTGACTTCAAGGTAATGTGAAACAGCATCCTCAGAAATGAGAGACGAGCCAAAGAGGAAAAGCTGACACCGGGAACAAGCTCAGCTGCATCTGTGGGGAGCAAGGTCTCACAATGTGAAGTCAACAAGGCTGAACTACTTTTTAAGGTCAGCTATGCACAGAGCCGTATGAAGGTAAGGAATGGGCAGAGGGCATCACAGCCTGATTTAATTTTTGACAGCACTGCTGATCTAAACTCACATCAAACTACAGTCTTAGTGTTTACATCCTTTATGCCTAGTAATAAGAGACAAAAAGGCTCTTATTTTGTGACACGTCACAATTTACTAACAAGACCGAAGCTTTCTGGGGAAAAAAAACCACAACCAGAACAAAAAAAAACCCCAAACCTGAAGCCCACTCTAAAATATACCACGAAATAGTACACATACTATTAAGTGTCACTATTAAAAAAAGTATGTTTTACTAAAGGATCAGTTTAGCAGAGCTAAATTCCCTAAACCACGCTAAACTTTGCCTTTGGAGTAATCCTGGTTCATAGGAATGATTTACTTCACACAAATCCAAGAAATATTCAGGAAGCTTGACTAGAATTCCTATCTACCTTGTTGCTCTACTCAGAGTTACATTTAAAACTGCCTTTAAAATTCATGTTTCAGTAATCTCTTATCACATTTTCTCAGACTGTAGTAGGTTTTTCTTCCTTGAATTTCCAAGAATTTTGCCTGACATTTGAAAACTCAATTTGTTTTATGCAGCATGCTGAGGTGTGGGTTCACAGAGCACTAACAGGTTCCTCTGGGTTCAGTTTGCCTGGACAAAGAAACCAAAAGTGAGTGCCAGGTTAAAAAAAGGAAACAGATGAGGAAGTGGGTAATTCCCTTCAGGAGGTTAAATCAATTTTCAGCTTTGCCACCAGACACCAACAGAGCAAGTCTGAAAACAGCAACACTGGATCCTTACAAAGTCTTTTTTTTTGAGAAAGAATGAGCTTAGTAACCTGTCTAAGAGTCTGTACCTGAAGATCTCCATTACTTTGAGGTATCTACTCAAATGAGATCTGACCTTCATCATCTTAGCCTGAAACATGGAAAAGGCTGAGCAGAAAAGTGTTAAACACAAGACACTAATATATAGGAATTACCATGTTTTGCTACCAGCAAAGAGAATCAAGGGGGGAAAAACAGTAACACAAACCCTGTAATGAACTTTTAAGTCTTGCTGCTAAGCACAGGCTAGTTTTTCAGCAGGTCATCATAAAACAATTTATCTTTTTATTGTGTTAATAAAAAAAAATGAAAAACACTTAGTTACCACAATATAAGAGAAAAAGCACGCTCCCTTAATTAGCAAGGCAAAATAATGACATCATTTACTACAAGATTTTGCACTTACCAGTTGCATGTAACAAGCTAGCTTCTAATTTGTGTGGAACTCTTGGAGGAATTTTCATGGATGCACGAATCTGGTAAAAACTAAAGCAGAAGACACCGATTTGTAACACATGTGGTACAGACATCTCATTTACCACTGATACGTAGAATGACAAAGGCAGGATTGGAGAGTGGAAAGGAGGAACAAGGCAAGGAAGTCTACAAAGCTTAAAACTGACTTGTGTTGACTCTTCATCCTGTTGGGTTTTTTCTTAAGCATTAACCAGAGCAGCAGCCAAACACGTGAATAAAAGAAGGAAGCCTCCACACAGGGCTAGTCTTTCTGCATCCCCCAGTGTTGGGGCAAATTACTTATGGAGACACAGGGTAAACTACACTGAAGAACTGATATGAATGAGAAATCGGGATTGTCAGCTACACTACAACCATCTCTGAAGGATCTACCACATAGCACACCTACCGGGCTGCTATAGTCAGTTCTGCTGCTGAAGGATCTACTTGTGAAACTCCAAGACACCCCCATTTCCCCCTCCAGGATCCATAGAAAACACACCACTTTCCAGCCACACTCTACATTGTGTGCAGTCACTGGGTACTAACAAGTGCAAATAAACAGTAACACTATGCAAAATATGATAATACTTGCTACCAAAGGCAGGAACTGCAAACTTAAAGCCTAAGATTAAAAAATAAACACAAAAGTCTTTTGGGTCTCTGCCCCCACCTTTAAACAGTTTTTAATCTTATTCAGCTCCATACTGTTTCCAATTTTGATTTTCATCTATGAAATCCCTAATTGCCACCCATATTGATTTTATGGAAATCTTTACATAACACGAGTACCCATAAACACACTTACAGCACATGTCCTATCCATCTTATCCCCTTTCAGATCATTTGGTTTTGTTTGAAGTGATTAGCTTTAGCTCTTCAGTGAGCTGAAGTGACCTACCACACGCTCCACAAACAGACCAACGAAAGGAAAGGAGTGAGAACATTCACAAGCAGAGAGCAGGAAGACTCAGACACCTTTTTAGGCAAAAGCATGGTCGTAAATGAATGAACCATGTGAATACAACACGGAGGGTTAAGAGCCCTCATGAGTATGTGTACACCTACTCACAGTCTTACCATTCATCTTCATCATCCCCATTATCCAAATCCAAAGTACTCTACTGTGGTTTTCTGATTTTGACTTCTAACACAACAACTAAAGCTGACCATCCAGGACTTCGCTACCAACTCATGCAACTGTGCACTAGCCTAACAACCAACCAGAAAAACGTTCTTAATCTAATGCTTCCACAAAATTAAAAAGTCTGGTCAGAACTATATATCAAACAATGGTTTGTAACAGAAGATACTTAATGAACTATATTGCCAGAGGTACGAGATGACAGCAGAATTATTCCTACCCTTTCAAAACAACCTATTGTTTAACCAGCAATTAAGTATTTTGTTTTTAGAAATCCACATCTCAAACATGATTCCCTATCACTCACTTAATTCACAAACAGTAAATGAGTTCCTTTTTTGCTGGATTAAAAAAGCCCCAAAACAATAAGCTTTCACTGTCATCTTCTCCAAGAGTGTAAGGAATTGAGGAGATTAAGAGAGCTCTCTCAACATTAAGCCATGAGGATGCAATCTAGCACACTGATGTACTGCTTCTTTTCTCTGGGTCAGTTCTGACGTTCATCATTCAGTTAGTACTCATTTCATCTATACTGAGGCCATATGATACACAATACGTTATAATGTGTAATAGCATCAGCACGCAGATACTTTCCACCAGCCCCAGCTTCACAGTGTCATTTCTGCATCCACAGTAAGCATTTATCAAGAGCCTGACACCCTTCCCACTATGAGCTGCATCCTCCCATGACCCAAATGCCTGTCATGGCAGAGCATACTGCTTCTTACTACAGGTATTATGAATGCAAAATCATTGGAATGATTTATAGTAAATACTATGCCTCAGTAGTTCAGAGACATGTCAGACATTTTACTTCATCTCCTCCTAACCTACCAAACTTTGTCCTCAAAATATCTAACATCTGCATCATTCTCAGTTCTTGCTTAGAACCACACGACAGTTCTGCAGAGCATAAATTTAACTAAGGCTTAACAACTTTACCAGTTGTGGATATATTAATGAATTAGGACTGTAACAAGGTAAAATGAAAGGCAAAACAAAAACTGAGGACCTAACAGAAAAGAAGTGCAATGTGATATTCCAATAGTTAATGCAGTAAGACTCGTCTGCCCTAAAGATGCTATTAAGTGACTGTTTACAATCTGGGCCTCAAAGAAAGCAATCAACTGAATTGTTCGTGCTTAGAATGTAGTTTGTGAAATCAAAAGGCTGTTAAAGGACACCCTTTCTTTTCCTACTATTACTTGCTAGCAATTAATCAAAAGCATGCTATTCTACCCTTTATCCAGTAAACCCTTTACCTGCCTGATCTATTTTAATTTGGGCTAATGGGGAGATGAAGGTATATTGTTTGCTTATTTGAGACAGGTGGCTTTGACTTTCAGCAGATTTACTTTAAGCAGTTTATAACATAAAACATTCACCTGTTAATCTGAGTAATAAAATCCTGTAGCTCAGGGCAAATATGCAAACATTAATTCAGAATCTTGTGCCAAGATCTCTGAAACAATCATTTAACTGCATCAAGACATTTAAATGAGACAAACAACCTCCTACAAAGTATTTACCCAAATTGTTCACTGTCACTCATCTTTAAATGCCATTTATATTAAGGATCTATCTGCAAATGAAAAGCTATGATACAGAAACAGAGTATTTTATTCACAAAGGAATTACATTTCTAATACATAAAATAAGGGGATGCTTTCTGAAGTTAAGATGACAGGAAATTTTTTTTTCTCTTACCCCCAAGCCCTGCCTTCCTCATCTTCTTCCATCTCTGGTTCAACTCAAGTCATTGGTGTCCCAATGCTTCCTTTTCTATTCATAAAACAAACCAAAACAGAACTCACCAACACCCCCTAAAAGCCCCAAGTCACTTTCACCTATTTTCCAGCTGTACTCTTTAGTTCTCATATACACAACTGACCCCTAAACTTGATCTACTGTATTGTACTTGCTTGGGCCTCTACATAACAAATCAGTACCGAGGACTTGTTACTCACCTATCACATTCAATTATCCCAAATATCTTTAAAATACTCCATAAATAAGATCCAAATACAATCAACTCTCCATTATCCTACATGACGAGAGAATGAAGGTATCCTGGGTAGTGGAAAATCCCAGACAGTAACAATGCTACAGAACATGCTCCCAGTGGCACAACAGATGTGCCCAAATAGCTGAAGCAGCCTGGGTCCACCAACACTTTCAAACCCCAGCCCCGTGTTTTCCAAGAGGTGGCACATGCAGACCTAACCAAGCAGTTGCAGGCTGAGTACCAGAACTTTTCAGAGGGTGTAACAGTTTGGGTCTATCAGTGCGTTCACACTAAAATGCCTTCCTGAAGGCCACAGGAAAGAGTACATGGCACATCCATTTCAGTGGCATAGAATCATAGAATAGTTAGGGTTGGAAAGGACCTTAAGATCACGTAGTTCCAACCCCCATGCCATGAGCAGGGACACCACACACTAAACTATGTCACCCAAGGCTCTGTCCAACCTGGCCTTGAACACCTCCAGGGTTGGAGCATTCACAGCTTCCTTGGGCAACCCATTCCAGTGCCTCACCACCCTCACTGGAAAGAACTTCTTCCACATATCTAATCTAAACTTCCCCTGTTTAAGTTTGAAGCCATTACCCCTTGTCCTACCACTAGAGTCCCTAATGAAGAGTCCCTCCCCAGCATCCTTGTAGGCCCCTTTCAGATACTGGAAGGCTGCTATGAGGTCTCCACGCAGCCTTCTCCAGGCTGAACAGCCCCAACTTTCTCAGCCTATCTTTATACAGGAGGTGCTCCAGCCCCCTCATCATCCTCGTGGCTAAAGCACAGCCAGTAAGATTCACATGCCCAACCTTGCTACAGCACGTGTTCTCTTACATGCACCTGCAGGTCCCAGGAACGTGACAGAAGCATACCAAACTCACCCTGCAACAGTGTGGTCCTTCCCAAGTCCTGACTCTGATGGCAACCTGAAAAATGCCTTGCTGATAATAGAAACAGGGGCTTTATGTTCACTTTAAAGATTTATGTAAAACTGTTTTCCAGATTAGAAATATTAAGACAGAAAATAGATGAAGCTTTGCAATTGGCAGTAAGATTGCAGAAAAGTTATTTTTTTGTGCAGATTTTAAAAGAATAAATAAATAAAAATCTGTGTTACAACCTGTCCCTCAATCTCTCTTTGACTGCATTTAATGGTGAAAACACCATTTTCAGATTATTGAGGCTTGCAATTTTCATGTAACAAAGAAGCCAGAAATATTTCGGTGAGGATGCTTTAAAGCTACCTGTTTTGAAGAAAATAAACAATGGTATTCAGAAGATGGTATACTGTAAGAACACACATTAATCATGCATGGAAACAGCAGCATTCATCAGTGTAAGGACCTTTTGTTATCTTTTCCTACATTAGCTGAAGCAGGATAGCTGAGTACTTCACTGAACAGAATAAGCCAACAGAAATACCACCAAGAACTAATTTAAATATACAATGAAAAAATGCACTAAAATGGACCAGAAGCAAGAACCTGACATGCAGTAGTTACTAAATTACCCTGATAGGAGCATGCTGTGATGTTTATAATCATCACCTGATAATGCAGCAGGATACATTCGGATCATCTTCGATGATACAACTACAGCTTGGCATTTTAAAAGCCTCGGCTGCAACGGCAGCTAGTGAAGCAGAGTCTTACTGTGAATCACTGCAGTACGGTCAGTGCAGGGAATGGATCTGGGATGAACAGCAGACTGACAGTTGGATGAAGGTCTGACACCACATGAAGAAAAGATTCCAAGTGAGTCTTTAGCACCGTTTTGTCAAGACAATGAACAGGTTGCAACTGCTTGACCTTCATGTTGCTGATGTAAGAATGATTTGAAGGACAGTCTCCCAAGAAAGACTGACTAAACTGAGACTTGAAACAGTCTTACGGATACTTACACATTGGAACAGGTTGTCCAGATAAGCTGTGGAATCTTCACCCATGCAAACTTTCAAGACCTGAGGGGACAGAGCTCCAAGCAACATGGTTTGGACTGAGTGTTCACCCTTCTTTCAGCATGAAGGTGGACTATATGACATGCTGCTATCCCTTCCACCCTGAAGCAATCAGTCTACAATCTCAGAAGTTATAGGAAACCTATAAAACAAGGTTCAGCTATTTTCAACATGATGACAGCAAGAATTGTGTAAGGTTGGGAGCTGGTACACAAAACAAGCTTGAAACACACCTGTGAACAGAACATCCTCCAGCTCCTGGCTTTCCTGAGTCTAACCTCAGGAAGACATTCCTGTGTGTACACAGACAAGATACTTTTCAACAACTGATGTGCTTGCTTCTCTGAAAGGCAGCATCTTCCAGTTCCTATTAAGTGTCTAATATCATAGACTTGAGGAAAAAAAAAAGACAATTTACAACACTACCTCTGAAAATCCACTAACCTCTCCGCTAAATGCTTGCAGCATTTACCTTTACTTATCTGCAGACATGAGGTTGAAGATGAACATAGATCTCTTGCTCTGTTTGCACTGCTTAAAAGCTTTGTCTTGAAACAGTTCCACATCCATCCCCCACGGCTTACCTTCACATTTGCTTCACAATGTGTGAGATAGTCTAAATGTTTGAGATGTTTACTGAGACAGCACACATGAGCGAAGCTGAAGTCACCAGTGTAGAGCTTATAAATACTCAGGAGATTTCTGACAACCCCAGCCTATGCAGTCTTTCTTCAGTAAATAAATGCATGTACCTGCTGATGTCCATTTATCTCATTTGGTTGTCAATATAATCCTGCAAATCCATAAACACATTATGAAAAGGTTCAAGGATATGTGGAGCTTAGTGTCCTTACTACAGACCTCGTAGGAAAAGGTCTTCTGAAAAAGGTAGTCAGAATTACTCCTCTCCTCTAGGCGGAGGAGACTGCTACTGTCCATCCTGTATGAAGGATTAAATCTTTTCCATTCAGCTGCACTAAAATCCTGAAGATTCAAAATCTGACGTGTGCCAGAAAATTATTTCCCAAACAGGAAAATGGACAGGTTTTTTTTCTCGCTGGAATGATCATTTAGATGGGCATACGTAAGTTTTTTCCATCACATTTGTTGAAAAACTTAATTTACAATCTGAGCAAGAAGTAGGTTTATTGATAACTGGAATGTAACTTGGTACTAACAAAAAAGGAAATGTAGGAAGTAAATGGTTATTTGACTTCTTAATGCTCTCATATGGAACCACAGGCAGTAATGTGTGCAAATGCAGTCTTAAAGGACAATCATCATTAAAACAATAATAAGTCTAAAGCACTAAAAAAAGCACACATGCTTTTACAGAGATAGCTGCAAGAGCTTTTATTTTAAAACACACTTACTTTCCCAGTTAAAGTACATTCCAAGGGAAATGTGTGTCCTGAAAAAGCTTCATAATACAAGTAATTCATTGCTGAGGTGGAACTTTTTTTGCAGTTCCTCTTGCCAGGCAGAGCAAAGGCAGAAGCGCACATGGCAGAGTCCAACCTTTCCTCTTCCCTGAATCCCAGTGCACTAACTGCATGCTTAAATGCGCTCAGTCACATGAAGACGAGGAAGCATTGAGCACTGTGGACTGCAAAATTCACATGCACATTGGGTCACCTGCAGGGCAGCTTCTAAATTTATCAGTTCACCAAAGGAAGGAACAGCTGTGACCCTGCATAGGCAAAACCTCCGGGGAGCTCTTGGGATCTACTGAATGCAAGGCCCCATTGAAAACACACCCTCTGCTGCAGACCACCACTAAGACTTCTCCTCTTCCCAAGGTGAGCAGTGGCTCAGGCAACCATGCTTCATTTCATTCATGAGGAAACAGAGCTGGGGATACAGCACTGCTCTGTAAATATGGAATGTGGCACTGAAGTGAGGAACTGTGAGAAAAACGGACTGAGGAGCAAGTCTCTTGGGGAACAGGCAGCTCTGGAGGCAGTGATGCTGTTGTAACAGCTCTGTCAGAGTGACCCTGGCAGACCTCTGCAGATCAGACCTCTTCCCACAGAAGCAACCCCCAGTAACAGAAACTCCTGCTGTGGTGAGAGGTTGAGTCAGCAAAACACTGAAAGAATCCAACAACAAGAGAAGAATGTTCTTGTATTTCTGTTCAACATCCCTCTGTTCTACAAGCTAAGCCCCTTCTTACTGCAGAGACCCCACGTTACTCATTCTTTCATGGATTTATAAAAATCCATCTTAAAAGCAGTAAAGGTATTTAGCATCTCACACAACCTGTGTCACAAGCCTGTACTGACAAGTGCCAGCATTCATGCACATTTCAAGGTAATCTGAGTATGCTTCTGATGCTTAATGCATTTCAAATGGTCATGAAACACAAATAATCTATTTTAAACATTACCACAAATTTGTCAGAATATTTTTTTAACCTTGTAGGTATTCTGCAAAAAGGCAACCCAGGAAAAGGCACAAATAAGGGAGTAAAATAAGGTGTAAGGGAACAGAAACAAGAGAATAAAAGAAAGCACAGAATAAAGCACAGGCAATGAAATGCTGTATCTAGAAATTACAAATGCAAGAAGCGAAAAGTTTTGGTTAGACTTGTTCCTTATTTTTCCCCATCAGGAGAAACGCAGTCATCTATAAAGGTTTAATCCTACCAAACCAAGCTGGGGCCCACAGACTACCAAATGGCCACTAAACTAGTTATATAGGGCTTATCTAGAGGGGGAACAGAACAGCTATAGAAAACACTGGAAGATTCTTATCTTGCAAACACTTCTTAATATGCACTTCTGGTACATACAAGATTGTAACTGCTGTAATTGTGGGGTTTATCTCGTTTAACAAATCCTAATTCAGATACTTGAGATGCAGGAAAATTACCATGCCCAAAAGACTTTGTTTAAAATCATTTATCAATCCCTTCTATGAAGAACCCAGGAGTTTCCCAGCTGGTAACATATTTTTATTAAGACACATAAAACAAAGGGCAAGTTTACAGGAAGCAGACTAAAAGTTCCCGTTTATTTGAGAACAAGTTTCCTTGAAAGCAAATTACTTTTAATTTAACAGTACCTCACATGTCTATGGCACACATTACATCTAGCAATTAAAGACAGATAAGCAAAACAGTTATTGGACCAAAAGTCTGAGAGAATTATCTGGAAGACCAATGCCTCAATTAAGTCACAGCAGCTTGTTATGAAACACGATCAAGTATGTAAGGCAGGAGAGAGGGGAAAGCAAATGCAGCTGGGGATTTTGCCTTTATTATTACAAAAGCCTTTTCTCCATGTTCTTACCACAGGTACACTTGGGCAGAATTCCTGCAGGGGTTAAGAATATTTATTTAAAAACTTGAAAGGGGAATACTCTCAAGTAAGTGTGTCTTTTTTAAAGAGCCATAAAACCACACAATACTACATTATCTCTTATTTAATCAAATATATCTTAACTTATATTAGTCTATGTTTGTAATTTTAGTTCCTCTTTTATTTCCTGTTATTACTGAAGGAAACAGGAAAGAACTAATACTAAATGACCTTGCATCTCTAAATTATAACAGCTCCATGAAGCTCATCTTCAGGGTTACTTTTTCCCCCATGTTCTCTTCTATGACAGCTTTTTATTTAGCTTGAAAGTATTCTTCACTTGACTTTTTGATTCAGCACTAGCCTTGCAAATGACATATCACAAGTATTTAATCACAGAATCATAGAACGGTTAGGATTGGAAAGGACCTTAACATCACCTAGTTCTGACCAAGTGTCTTGAGCATATCCATTTTCTGGGGACATATGTATGGGGCATTGGGTTTTCCTGGTAAGCAAGGTCACAATTTTTCAAAGTTCCCCCCTTGCAAACAGGCAGCAGTTTTTATCCAGACACATCACAACATACACATTTTGAAATAAAGGGATAGCAAACACAGCAGATGGAAGACCAGAAGACAAGTCTGACAAATCATTCTCTGGCATTTACTGGTCTTTCAAATTTTTTAAGTTTTGCAGCTGTGCAGTTCTGTTCCTCTCATCTGTCAGTAAGCAAGTACACAAGCCTTACAATTCAGTCTGTTTGCAGTTCAATGAAAGGCAATCTCTGTTTTAACAACAAATACATCATACATTTAACCAGAGATGGAAATTCAGGTACCACGAAGAAAACTGTTGCAAAAAATCATGACAAAAAAGCCCATGTGTACTGTTGTGCCAAGATACATCAAATAAAGGTAATCACTCTTATCCCTTACCAACATCTTCATCTTTGCCCTTGTAAAAAGCTACGTCATTCAAGGAAGTCACATTAGCTCCTCCAGTTCAATTTTTTTAAATTGAATCACCATAGTTTCAAGTATGACATACTGCTCTGAAATGTCATTAGGTCACTACGAAAGAAAAACAGCCTTCCAGAATCTGAAGCAACTATCTGCCTTCAAGCAAGCCACAGCTTCATGATTCATGTGAGTCAGCCCATGATAGTGCCGCCACCAGTAAGAGCAATTTGCAGACCAAAATCCCTTTTACATGTTTTTGCACCTCCTCAAACAAGTTTTGATGTTCCACCAACTGGATGGTAAATCAGATCAACATGTTCATCTACCTGGATGGTAGCCCCACTAAGGGCCATTACAGAAGGCAGGACTGCATAGCCCCAGGAAACAGCAGGACCATTCCCTTCAGTGACATGACATGGCCTTAGGACAGGCTGAGCTACTGGTGGGCCTCCACACTCAGAAATAATGTGATATTACACTGCCATTTCCTGGAAATCATTTTTTATCTCAACTTCAAGAGTTTCAACTCTAAAAAGACTGAGAGAAGCAGATCTGCTCACTGTGTACTGTATTTATGCATTTATTAATAACATAATTCATAAGGAATAATCTCAGAGAATATTACCAGAACCACATTACAAGAAAGTATGAAAAGTTAGCAGAAGTCAAGATCTGTTTCTCTAAATTCCAAAATTCAAATTCTTATTAAGATGATCTTGAAAGCTCATGAATGCCAAACAGTAAGGTGAGCATCCAAGATTTGAAAGTAAGAGACTCCCTAACACTCTACTTCTTATACCCTCTTGAAAAGGAGGATGTTGCTGTTCTTGAATAGACTTTTTACTTTTGACACAGTAGAGCCACCTACTACAGCAAAAATATCTTTGGTCTCCCAACACATACCCCATCTAGTGCAGGACAGCAAATATACCCTTAAAAAAACAAAGTTACAAATTCAAACTCACAAGAGTTAACCTGATGCCAGTTTAAATAAACTAAACAAATTACATAGGTACAAACAAATTAGCCAAACCCCTTTTTCTCCTGCCAGGTTCCACAAGCTGTATACCCCGAAGACACACAGTGCCCACTGAACCTGTTCAACAAGTCTAAAAAACTAAACAAACAATTAAACAATTTTCTAAAGTCTACCTTTTGTCAAAGGCTTTTGTCTTCACAAACCTATAATGAGCATTGCAGAAAACTTTAGAGGGTATCCAAAATAACCTGAAATAATTTTATGCAGGCATGTATGCAGGAAAGGTAGGAAACAGATTGCTGAAGGGAAGGTATGCAAAAATACTATGTGATGGAAACTGAGAAAGGCAGAACAGTATGATGGGGAAAAG
>NW_009922314.1:17528-29388 GCF_000696875.1 Nestor notabilis | reverse complement strand
CCTAACCGCCCACCCATCCCCCCCCCCCTGCCAAGGGCAGGGACACCTTCCACTAGACCAGGTTGCTCCAAGCCCCGTCCAACCTGGCTTTGAACACTGCCAGGAATGGGACAGCCACAGCTTCTTTGGGCAACCTGTGCCTCACCACCCTCATAGTGAAGAACTTCTTCCTAGTGTCTAACCAGGGTGACAGCGATTGCGAAGGTGACAGTATGATTTGCTGTATACATGCACAGAGGAGCCTCAATCTTTCCATGGGCATGGATACCTGAACCCTGTGTTCCCCTTATGAGGCTGACCTCTCAGTACTGCTCCCTAAAAGCCGGGTTCTACAAAACTCACCAAAGAAGAACCCAAGTTCCCCTCAGGGAACTGGAAACTGAGGGTCTCTGCTGCTCTGGCTGTCTGCAGACTTGCCTTTCTAACATCTCCTTCCCTCAGGGCTGACCTACAAAAGTGCCTTGGCATTCTGGGGGTGATTAGGGCCCTTTTCCCAGCAAGTATCAGGGGTGGGTCCCTCTGTCTTCTGCAGTTGTCTGAGTCCTTCTCTTTGTCACTCATGCAAGCTGGCAACTGGGAAATTCTGCCCCTTCTCGTAATAAGGAAATACTAAGAATAATGTCTTGAAAATGAGACTGTACTTTTACAATCTAAGGATTTTTGCAAGAAATCAAGTTTAAGGGGTTCTGTTTTCCCCTTTTCCTCTGACCTGTTCTCCCAGGTACTCACTCTTGCCCCTCTGCTGCAGTACACTGTACCTTCCCCAGTGACACCAGTGCAGCCCTTGCAGAGCAGCTGTGCAAACTGGCCCAACTCAGCAGCTCAACTTAGAGCAGGAGAGCACTGCAGCTCAGCCTGCACAACTGAGAGGGCAGAGGCATGAGCAGCCAGCAGCGAGGAAGGCAGAAGCTCTGCAAATAGGCACTGCCAGGCAAGCTCTGTATCTCTACAGGAGTGTTTAGGGAATCAGAACTGACATACCTAGTGTATATCTGTATCCTAGGGGCAGGGATGCCAGCTGAGATGAATGCAAAAGATCAAACAGACGTTTTGTTTCAAACCATCCTTATCTCTGGGCTGCTTTCACTCAGCAGATCATACTGACATAATGGCCTCTCGTGTGCAACAGATGTCTTCCTAAAATGGAGGCTGTAACTTTTATGGACATTTCTCTCAGGTCACAGTCCAGCATTACAGTTAAGCCAACCTGAGTTGACAGAAGTAGGGATCCCATTCCTCCTGTGTAATTTATACTCCTTCTGTACCAGCACTGATGGAATATCTGATCCTGTTGTGGACCAGGGAGATAAACCTAAATCGTATTCTGTTTTCTGCTGGCTTAACCATTCTGAACTGACCAGCTGTAAGGCAGAAGAGCACTACTGCAGGCACACAGGATACACCTGAAGCAGGACCATCCTGTTCAGGGAGCTGCTATCCAACTGATCTCCCCACCTGTAACATCTAGACACTTAGCACAGTGTTTCTGCCAGCCTAACCCACTTTCTGACTACACAGCTGCAAAAGCAAGCCTGTCTACTGACCAAAGAACTGCATGACTTCAAGAGCAAACAGAACAGAAAACCGTACATATCACACTTTTCGGCAGACATATGACAGAAGTACAGTCTTACTGACTCAAGCCAACTACAGATCCATGGATGAGAACACTGTTTCACAACATATTCAGGTTCATGGTGCTAACACTGGGCCATGCTGGGTAAACTTTCTCACCCTCTCTCTGCAACAAAACCAGTGCCCAGGCAGTTACACAACCATCCACAGCAAAGAAATTGGCACGAGTGAATAACATGCCTTTTTTTTTTTACTTCTCAGTCTGATCTCCTCCAATAGCTTGGAAGCTACTTCGTGCACTAAAATATGAATCAGCATTTATAAGGTTATATATAAGGTAAAAGAAAAATCCAAAACCCTGAGAAGTTACTTTATGCGGAGTACAGCACTTATGTGGAGTACAGCAGGAGGTTTAAGGAGTGGAAGAGGACGATATTTTGGAGAGGGAACCTGACTAAAGCAGAAGCAGCAAGTCTGAGTTTGGTGATGGGACTTAGCCTGGTTCCATAATCAGACAAAGCTATATGCTCTCTGGAGTATATGATTATCCAGTAAATTGCTGTTTGTGACCATAGATATAGGTATACATACAGGTATGATCAGATGAAAGTGCAGCAGAAAGACACAGAAAGACACCGTACCAGGAACTTCTGCCTTGTATCACGAGGCAGTCAAAACTTTGGAACACAGAATGAGTATTTTTCTCTCCCCCTTCCTTCAGAGAGCAATGGATGGCAAACTAACTTAAAGAACATAATCACCTTTCTGCTGCTGCTGCTTCTGTATATATCAACCAAGCACAAATAAATAGGCTTTCTCTGGGTTTTGCTACCAGCACACAGGGACAGGTCTGAAGTGTAAGCCTACACAGAAGCTACACACTTCTGCACAGAAGAGTGCTAACCTACGAGGAAGACTCAAAATCGGCAACTTTAATGACTAAACATGTATTTCATACGAAGTTAAAACTTTGCTATTACACGCCATTCCAGAATACTGAACTCAGTAAAACTCAGATTTAGAGGGTATGAACTCAAGAAACCATTATTTTGATGTCTTAACTCATACCTACTCCCATTCTACCTTCATACTACATGCAGAAGCTAGCTGTCTACAGCTTAAAAGAATGGGCCTTCTCCAGAGAAACTCCTTTTATAGTCAATATTGTCTTACACTGCCATTTAGTCCCTCACTAAACAGAACTCACTGATCATATTTCTTCTGACAGACTTCATGGCAAGGCATGCTGATAAACAGTCTTTACTTTACAATGTGAAATGGGTACCTGGCCTTGCATACGCAGGACATGTTTTTCTTCGATTGCAATAAAGACAGAAGGAATTACACAGACACCCCCCCAGATACAGTCCTCAAAGGAGGGCAAATGACATAAGCTGTATCACAGTTACATATAACCTTGCTGTCACATGAAACAGCTGCACCTATCACAGTGCTGTCAGTCTCCATCAAGAGGTTAAGATTGCATAAGTACACATCTCAGCTCTTCATTTTTTTGTTCTTTAAAAAAGGAATGTTGCCAAATTCAATGCCTGGAGGGTATGGGATGCCGTTAGACAGCTTGACTTCTGAGCTGACAAAATATTGTCAATTGAAAAGTAACAATTTCAGTTGCAAAAGTTACTATATTTTAAAATTTCCAAAAGTACTGAATGGGTCTAAGAGCTAACATCTGAACAAAATTCAGGTGATTTGAAATTCTTACCCAGTATCTGAGAAGTCTGGAATATGTAAAGAGTACCCATAAACATTAAGGAATACTTTTTGAACCAATAGAAAGATGATGTAGGAAGAAACTCCAACACACCTGAGTTTTTATAAAACATAACTTCTGGACAACTACAATAACCATCTGTGAGCTATACCTCTGTGGATAATGACTGAAGAAATAAGCACCTGTACCATCATCTTTACGTAACAGAATATATACCTAAACCAGGATCTGATTTAATTTCTTAAACTGGAGGCTAGTCTTCTAGGAATTAACATGGTGGTGGGGGAGAGGGGGGAGGCAGGATTCTCTGCACTTCAGACTAGAAGCCCAATTTACCATGGCTTCAGCTGATCCCTAGATAAGCTTGCCTGTGTGGCTGGAAGTCTAATACAGGCATTGTACTTGGATACCTGAAGGCACACAGTACAACCTTCCCATGTGTCATCAGTTCCACTCACACAGCTACGGCAGAGTACTTCAAAAGCCTTAATTTCCCAGCTAACTCAAAAGAAGCAGTGTTCAATTTTCCACTTAGCAAATACAAGGCTTTTTATTTTAAAAGACAAGATTCTGAAGTACCATCATAAGGTACTTCAAACTGTCATTGCTCTTTGGGACCAGACTATGTCACTGATTCTCAGACATCCTGCATCAGAAGGGCTAATGAGATATTTGATGATATTCACTTTTAACTTCTGAAGCAATACCAACTTAAAACACGACTTCTCCACTACTCATTCCCAGTCTTACCCATTCTTGCCTCAGAGCAACCAGGACCTGTGTGTGTGCACCTACTGTTGAATTGGAATGAGAAACTGGTCCACTTTTAAAAAAGAAAAATAAAACCAAAAGAAAAGTATTTGGGGTTTGTTTTGTTTTTTTCCCCTGGACAGATTTATTCCCTTGAGTTTACAGCCCAGCCCCAAACCTTAAACTCATATTTCTGCTATTTCTATTATTGTAAAACCATAAGCTGAAGAACAGAGCTCATCTGGCAACTGTTAGGCAAATCTGACAGCTTTCTTCTCCTCTTGTAAAGGCCATATTACACTAAGTAAAGATCACAGTACAATATTTCAGAAGATAAGCTACATGTCAGAAGGCAATTCACCACACATTTCCAGAAAGCTGCATCGTACAGAAACATAGTTGGAAAGTAAAAGTATGACTGGGCTGTATGAATTAAAAAGAAAACGGAACAAGTGAGCCTGGGGAGTCTCCCTCTCTGGAGATATTCAAAACCCACTTGGATGCGTTCCTGTGTAACCTGCTCCAGGTGGCCCTGCCTTGGCAGGGGGGTTGGACTATATGATCTCCAGAGGTCTCTTCCAACCTAAAGATTGTGTGATTAACAGTTTGTTATTTGATTATATGCTAACAACACAAAACATCAGCAGAGGATACTTCTTTATTTAAGGACAGAACTTTTTCACTCTTGATATAGCCAGGAGGAAGAAAAGTGGTCCTACTGAAAGCGTACTCTTCAAATTTTAATTGCTTGTTAATAAATTATAAAACTAATGTAGACAACCCACTGGGTCCAGGAAAGAAAAAAAAAAAGAAAAAAAGATAACTTTTCATATATTGCATTATTTCTCATTAAATTATTGTGTAATCATAGTAAGATTCATTAAAAATTCATACTCTGATTCAGTGCATTTTCTTTTACGCTACATTAGACAACCACACACATGGAAGCATAAAATGTCAATGCTGCTGAGATAGATCAGTATGTGCATATGGAGAAAACATAAATCTATGGAACAGATGAACACCATAAGGCTGAATTTCCAGTAGTCTCTTCCTTCAACTTTCAATAGGACTTAGGTTCAGAAGCAACTTAGTGCTACTGAAATCTTACCAATAACCTAACTTCAGATATGATATACCTCAAAAAAGGTGGTCTACGTTAGAAACTGCTAAAGTCTCTTCTGTTGAAGCTACTTAATATTATTCTTACATTACTGATGTAAACTCTTGATATGCTTTTGCAAGAACTTTTTAACCCAGACCAAAGTCAAATAACAGATAACTAGATGTACCGAACACAAATGTAAACCTGCAGTTATAATAGCGAGCTATGGTTAATACTTTATTTTACTTGCACCATTCATAGTCTACTTGGGTTAACAACAAATTTACACTTAGCCAAAATAACCAAGTTCTGTTTCTGAAAACCACATGGAGACATCACTATTAAAAATCATGTAAATCCAGCTTTGGCCACGTGTATGCATGGCTATTACTGACAAAATAACAAATGATAAGTGAAAAAGAAATTAACATTGGGATTGTAAGAATGCACAGGGACAGGGAAAACAGACTAAAGCTATTTTCAAAGCAGATCTTCCAGCAACGTGTGTGCTCTGCTAAACTACAAACCATCAGCTGTTTCTTTAACTTAATTTGCCATTTCACAGATGAAAAAGCAATACAGTGCTCTAGAGCAATGAAAATCTCATTTTCTCACAACTGAGGTTACCAGGAAATTTCTCTTGCTACCCAAAGGAAAGACGTAACTATTCTAAGCTAGACATCAGGATTTATCACCCACTGGTGGAACACTGCAACTTAACTCGAACACTATAAAGTACCTTGGCACTTCCAGTAACCAGTTGTTTGAATTTAGAAATGCTCAATACATCTGTATCTCAGTTCACAATGCTGACACATACAAAACATGTATGTAAATGTGGAGGATAAGCATCCACAGTCCACAGCAGAAAAATAGACAAGAGACAACTTGCTCTTACAGTAGTGTCTTTGAAGAACATTGTCAATAACATTCATAATCATCAGGAGGCAGTGGCAGGAGGTAGAGCAGAAAGTAGTTGTAAGAAACTACAAACTTCTGTTACAACCAGTGATAAAGGTGCCACTGGTATCCCCCAGCCTCCTACCTGCACACACTTTTAAACACCAGGAAAAGACAGGTCAAAATCACATTACTAGGACATCATACATTCTAACTGTCCATCTAAAGCCACTAACATCACCACTAGAACAAACAAGCATGCGATGTTCCAAGCACATATGAAAATGTTTCAAGAGAACATTGTCATCTGTTCTACATAAACTGATTTGCATTTCAGCTCCCTGGAACAAGCCTGTCACAAAGTATTAAAAGGTTATTCTTATTAACAATTATTGTAAGTAGGCAGAATAGGCCTTTCAGTAACAAACCTACTATATTAACTAGCTGCCTGTTGTGCAAACAGAGAAGAGTCCTTATGCTAAGGGACGTAAAGACAACATGCGAATGGAACTATAAATAGGGAAGCACACTGACACAGACACAGTACTTGTCAGTGTGGCAAAAAATGATTTCAGGAAACAGCTTTTGTCTTAAGATACAGGACAAACAGGAAAAAAAAGAAAAAATATTTTTCCCCATCTCCAGCACAGAAAGTGATATTAAACTGATCATATGTGTCCAGAAATCCCACACTCTAGTCAGTAACTGTCATCACAGAGAAACCCTTTACCTCTTGACAGTTCTCAAGCGTGCAAGACAGTATTTTTGCAAAAAACATACATGCACCGAGCATCTATTTTGCAAACTTTTCCAAAGAGGAAAATCAGTATGGAAAGATGAGCATCCTGGCTTTAAAACTGCACAAGTGGGAAATAAAGCCTGACAGCACTGCTAAGCTGCTGGTGGGAATCAGGCAGCATCACACAGGAAGGATGCAGACTTTGATTTTCCAAACTATGCCTCCTGCTACACTCTGGCTATTACAGGTGGGTATGCAACAGGCCGCAATGCCCTGCTGGCTCATGTTTAACCTGTATTCCACCAGGACCCTCACATGCTTTTTTTTGCAAAAGTGCTTTCTAGTCAGCTGCCCCCCAACCTGTACTCACTTTTGGGGTTATTCAACCCCATCTGGAGGACTTTGCATTAGCCCTTAAATTGAGATTCCTGTGAGCCCAGTTGTCCAGTTTGGCTGGACCCTCCGAAGAACAGCTCTCTTATCCAGGGTATCTAACCATTCCATGCAACCTGTTATCATTCAAACACTTGCTGAGAAGACACCCTGTCTAGGTTGTTAATCAAAACACTAAACTACTGACCATGAGGGATGCCACCAGTCATCACCTGTAAGTCGGACTTCACACCACTGACAACTCTTTAAACCCAATCATCCAAACGGTTTTCCACTCATTCGCCACTTCGGCAGTCCACATCCCACTCAAGCTATGCTATGTTTCCCTTTGTATTTATAAAAGGCTAGCACTACAAAGCCCAGATCTTACTGGAGCTTTTCTGAGCTAAGATGACAAAATAGCCTGAAGCCTTGCTATCTCAGAGCATCATTCTCAGAAGTCCCAATTACATTTCTTTTATTCATCACACAATACTCACATATCAATCCCTGTTTGGGCTAAAATTCTCATCATCACAGCCCACTAGTTCAACAAGTGAAAATATGTGAAGTCTTATTTGCATGTAACAAGAGATTAAAATAAATCAGCCCAATTACCTGGAGCAAGTTGGGTTCTAAGCAAGTGGTGAGTTTTAAGTTGTAAGAAAATATCTGTGTTAGATAAGAATTCAACTGAACTATTATTTTACTGTACTACATAGTTCTGTGACTTACAGCCACAGTGTAACTTTCAGAAGCAGCTAACCTTCAGAATCACCACAGACATAGAACAACCTTTCTCGAACTAGACGAGAAGCAGGAAGCCACACATACACACAAGTCTCATGTACTAGAATGAAGTGTCTGCTCTTTTTCTCTTTTGCTTACAAAGTTATCAAACATAAAGAAAATAAAAGTCTGCTTTAAAGGGTCAGTTAGGAGAATAACATGGTTATTACAGTGGGTCTGTCAGAGGACCCTTCAGGTAAATTTGATCCGGAATGAAATTGAGTCTGCACTACTCATGGGTTTAGATGGGTTTAGCTAAGCAGAGTGGGTTTGAGGCACTTTCCCCGATGATCCTGGTTTGCTGCACACTGGTTCAATTCGCTGAGAGCTTTCCATGTCTATAACCTAGATGTCTCCTGGAGAAAGCTAAAACACAGGCTCTGATCTACATGTCACAAAATGTACTTCAGCCGAGGGAGGAGGAAGGATGGAACAAAAAGATCTTGACCAACTACAGGCATGAACAATTTCAAACTATACTTATGATGCAAAACATCTGGTCCAGAGGATGAGATTAAATCTAGTCTGAAGTAACCCTGGAACCACACAGATGCAGGGACATTAACACTGCTTCTAGTTATTCGTTCCTAAAGTACCAAATTAATTGTTAGTGTAAACACAGTCATAACTGCTTCTGGCAATAGTGTCAGTACGGACACAGATCTAAGAAAACATGCTACAGTGGAAAGCAATAGCTGGCAGATTTCTTTAGCTAGTTATAAACTCAGGAAAAGATAACTGGTTTTGATTGGATATTGGAATATGTGGACTCTACAGAAATGGGTGGGGAATGTGCCACAAATTCAAATGACCAAACTGATTCATTTCATATTTAATAAAAGTGACAGAAAACTGACATTTAAAAATAAATCAGGGTGAACACTGACAGAGCCATTCAAAGCACAATGCAAAGCTGTTAAGAAAAACAACTTAAAACTGATCAGAAGGAAATTTAAGCTGGAAATTATGATGTCTCAAATAATCGAACAAGTGAGAATCTGGATTTACTCTCTAACCAACCAGTCTGTATAAAAATCAACCAAGTTTTAAGAAGGAGCTTGATCAGTTTGATGTGATTACTTGCAATAGCTGCCATTTTATTTTACACAATTCAGTTCTTCTAACAACATGAGGCAGGCATGCTAAGATGGACAGGCTTGAATGCACACAATCCCAAGTAAACCCAGAATACAATCAGTTCTATACCTGACTTTCAGTGAGAGAAACCATGCTAAACACTGCAGCAATTCAAAAATAGGAAGCTAAGAATGAAACTAAAGATTTCCTTTTCTGCCAATTCAATCCTTCACCCAAGGGCTCCTCTGGCAATGTAAATCCTACATCCTGTCTCCAACAGAAACAAAGACAGTTCCCTAGAAAAATACTAGAACTTACCTAAACTGACAGAAATTATCACACTAGTCACATTATTCAGTCTTTTAAATGATTCTGGGTGCTCCTTCTCCTTCCCAACATCGCTTTCTAAGGAACCTTGCCCAGATTAAAGTTTTAGCTTGCAACCAGAGGTAGTATCTACTGATGTCACTTTTCTCGCCATGTCAGCATTCCACCTCTCTGAACTGGCCCTGTGAATTTACTGCCTTTTAAAGAGTAAGCTAAAAAGAAACATATCAAGTAGAACGCTGGTGATTACACTCCCGTGCTTTGCTTCTCAACTACATTTCTGAGGAATCATTTGAACTGTAAGATTAAGACAACTAAAATCACTTTCTTCTCTTCAGGCTCTTCTCTATTAGAGTTAACATGCTGCCATGTTAACATTCTACCCTCTCCTTCCCCACTAATTTCACAGATTAAAAAATGCTACAGTTTAACAGGCTGTGCTTTTTGTTGAAGGAATATTTCAGTGTTTTCGCGGATATCTTAACACTTCCTTAACCCTCCTCTTCCAATGAAGAGAGAAATTACAATTTTCCCTAAAAAGGGGACTTAGTTGCATATACTTTGACTGCAAATGGTAGCAAGCATAATGGGTAATCACTTCTGTCAGCGTCAGCTTCAGGTCAAATCTAGAGAGAAGCTAGCTTTAATAAAATACAGATGAAAACTAACAGTAACATGGCAAAAATAGAGGCTAGCTAGCTGAGATATGTTTTATAACAGTATTATATGCCTCTTTCTCCTGAGCAACTTCCCAATCTCACCTTTTATATCCCTCTTTCCAAAACCCATCTCAAAGGGTTAATACTAGGTGAAGGAACTATGTACATACTAAAGCAATGAAATCTTCCAGTTACTTTTATCTTCATCAACTCACCCTGTCAAAAAAAAACCCCAAACAACAAAACAACAAGCTCAAGCAAATAACCCAACCCTACCAAAACCAATACCCCCACATGCACCTTGAATTAGGACAAGGTTAAAACCAAGAATTAATTTTCTTATTACTGAAGTGTTCCTAAGCAAAGTTATTCTATGATGCTTTGGAAAAAGGACCTATCACAAATCAACACTGATATATATTGTCTCCTGTCTGTAAACACTGACACAGCCTCAACCAGATTTATCTAAAACAAACATCCTAAGAACTACGACATTGATATGTATTTTTACTGTAGTCTGTTAAAAGATTGACAGAAGGACAATGTACCACAACACTGGATGACCAATAATCTTTAATAATTCAAAAATAAACTACACAGGATTATTTCCTACATGGCCACAGAAAAGGAGAACCTTAGAAAGTAATCTGGTAACAATCAAGTAGTATCAAATGAAAGGTATGTGAAAAAGCCTTCTACAGAGACCAGGTGGACTAAGAGGAGGTCAGGAGAGTCTAATGAGGCAGTATGTAATTGTAAATGCGGAGGCACAGCACAGTGTGAGGAAGAGAAGCTGGTCAAGTCCTCCATTGCCAAACTGAGGCAACTGGGGCAGCAACATTTTTTAAAGATTCACAAAAAACACCTATCAGATTTCATACAAAAGGGATCACAGAAATGAAGATATGAAAGGGTAAAGGCTTCCTTCTTCTCCAATTAGACAAAAAAATTAATCTATTACAACTTAAGTTTTAGGACAAATTATTTAATTCCTAGAAAGTATTTGCCTTTCCAGTAAGGAATAGAATTTCTCAAATTACTGTAAGAAGTCAGAAACACATGAAGCAATGCTACATGACAGTACCCATTAAGGTCTTTCCATGATCAGCCATCCACCAGAGTATGAAAGAATGTACTACCTACCCTCTTTGAAACAAATCCACATTGAAGAATTTGTGGAGCTCCACGGAGAATTCTACCATAGCCTGAACTTCACTCATGTTTATGAGGATGAAGAAGTCAAAACTTGTCAGCACCTCAGATACTGAAAACAAACAGAAAACAAACTTTTTAGAACACAAGCTGTGGATAATGCCTATCTGGTCCTTAAAAAGGACAACACTATCCAAAATTTTGCAGAGCTTCCTTAAAAACACAAGCCCTGGCATAAACAAGAATATAGCGTATACCAAATCTGGCCCACAATAACTTCTGTTTTTGTTGCGAAGGAAGCAAATGCTATCAGAGTATCAGAGCACACCATCAGCATAATACAATCCTGGCACTTGACAGTACCTCTAGACTGCAGATTTGCTCTGGCACTTGGCTGGAGAGGGAAAAATACTTCTGACAAGGAGAAAAAGAGCATGGTCTGCTTCCAGCCCTTGCTGAAGCAGAATGACTGTGCAGGCAGCAATGCCTCAACTCTTGACGTGAGGACAGAGACAGTTGAATTACAGCATGGCCACACAGTACAGAGAAAGTGCCTGACCAGGTCATGTAGTGCTTTAGATGGAGAGGTTCTAGAGGGAAGGCAGGAGCTAGGGAGGACAACATGCTCATTTTTAGTCAGTCTCTGTCAGTAGTGAAGTGCTAATTCTCGCTGCATTCTTCAC
>NW_009922314.1:0-17497 GCF_000696875.1 Nestor notabilis | reverse complement strand
CCTGCTGATTTACAACTGCCTGCTGATATTTAAATTAAAATTCTACAGACTTTACCAAGTTCTGCTGTTTCTCCTTTAATGCTATCAACTAGACTAATAAAACAGGTTATACTTTCTGCAAACACTTGTCTTCAAACTTCGCAGTTCCCACAAGTACCGTCTGGACTGAGGAATAAGCTAACCAGAAGACCTAAACCAGACTACACTTCATGCACATTAGTCTATCTCCTGCGTCTAATGCAGAAGCAGCAAATCAAAAAGCTAGCCTGGAGCTTGAGTGGATTATGGGGTTTTTTGTTTCTACAATTCTGAACATCTGGGTGTTTGTGAAGCAGCAGGCAGTACTACTGAGACTGAAACAAGAGTAGATGGCAAAAAAGTCATCGCCACAGCATTCAGCAGTCACCAGAAAGTAAAGTTACCTCTAGCCTAAATTATCTTGGCATATGACTCAAGATAAGATTTACCTTTCTGTACTTAGTCTAGAGAAGCTGGAAGGCTTCAAGCATCATAGCACAGACCTAGATTTTTAACTATAAACAAGAAGTTAATTCTGACCTTGGTTTAACAGCCAATACAAGGACTTTGCATGCCCTTTACAAAACCATGGAATAGTATGTTACTGAAGTAACGGGCCAGGATAAGAGGAATTTTGCTTCTGAAGCTGAGTTATGACAACATGAAGAACTCAGATCAAGGGCCCTTACTGCAAGATCAAAACTACAGCATCTAGATGATGCTACTAACCCAGCTTGTCTGAAAATCCTGTCATAATTCAAATTTCAAACAAGGGACTTCAACAGATTAAATGAGGGATGCCACAAGTTTTCTATAGTATGCAGCGTTAGGACTGTCCCCAGTAACCTACAGGGCTTTGGAACAATTCCCTCTTCCACTGCTTTGTTGATAGGACTGTGTAGAGATGTCCTCAGTGGTCTTTAAATCTAGAATCAAGATGTTCTACACTCTAATTCCCTGGGACTGTCATAATGCATTCTGACATGTGCATCACTTACCAAATGCAAATGTATCTTCTGCAAAGGAACACTGACCTGCCACTGAGCAGAGATCCAGAGATCCTAGACCTGTCATGACCCTTGGCCACTGGCTGGGCAAAAAACCTTGTGGGCTGTGCATAAAACCTGTGACAAACTGTCCAGTGCCTCAGAAAAGAGCCCACTTTAAAACAGTTGGGAAAAAACAAAAGGACTTAAGCACAGGATGCCATGGGGCAGTCTCAACCAGTCTGCTTTTTCATGAAACTACATGCTGAAGAGAGGAAGACATTGCATGCCTCTGACTCCCCAGCACAATGAGTTTCACTATGCCCCTGAACAGTCTGCCACCACTAACAGAAGGAAAAACTGTTCCTGAAGGAATTGATGGGCCAAGCAATCAATCCCCCAAATGCTTCAGTGTCCCACAGGCCCCCAGTAGGAAAACTCATAATAACCCAGAACTAGTCCTGTTAGACAAGTTCAAAGGTCCATTTCATGAATGAGTTAATTCAACCAGAAAAAAAACCCAGGAGAGAGCCACGTATTGCATTACTGCCAATGCGCTGTTGAGTGACCTTGTGGTATTTCTGTTTTATCACACACTGCTCTAGCTGGGACCACTCCCTCCCTCCTCTGTCGAGCTGACTTGGCATCCCCAGCCAGTCCGTCAAAAACATTGCCTGGGCAGGCAACCCCTGCAGACCAAACACGTTCCAGCAACCACAGGCTTGCACCACACAGTACCATGTGTTTTAATCCAGCAACGTAGCCCTTGCTCAACTACCAGCAGTACTGGGAAAAGGAGCACCTATGCCTTGCTCCAGTATCAACTGCAGAACTAGCAAGAAATACTAAGCCACAGTTCAAACAGTGCATCCAGAAGCAATGCTGCATGCCACTGCAGGTACCCAGGACTGCAGTCCATCAGCTGACCTCTGAGGACGGCTTTTTCTTCACCAAACATGAACCTGTTCCACGTGCATCTTAACCTGGGTGAAGGGGAGCATTTACTGCCCCAGGCTAACATAAACCAAATCACTACTTTTCTGTCAAGGTCTTTCATATCAGTCCAAAGGAGGACAGTGTTCTCTGAAGTATATAATAGAAAGTGTTATGCAGTGATTAAATATTTTTAAGGAGAAACTCAAAGCAAACAAAAAAGTTAAACTCATGTAGAAGTATTTATTTGTCTAGATCCCCATTAAAATTTACAGCTAAACTTCACTAACTTCAATGACATTAAATCCCCACAACTCATTTTAATACTTAATGATCTTACTGTCATATTTTAAAGCATATAATTAACATTCAGAAGCAAACCTACTGAACTGCACGTTTGTCCTGTCTGCTTGTAAGAAGCAGGAGACTCCTTCAGTAGATCTCTGCATATGAGCAACAGAGGTTAATGCACCATATAAACATGTATCAGAAAATGAAAATTATAAGAAAATCCTAATATACAAGTCAGAACAAGGAGGAGGGGGGTGGTGCCATAACTTTTGGCAGTTACTTAAAACATAAAATCAACAGCATTTCAATACTCAAAAATATTTAAGCACTGAGACTGAACATCTCCAATAGGTCAAATGTTAGTTAAAGCCACTTGATCCTATACTGAGGGCCAAAACTTTGCTTTCCTTCACACTTATGGGGGTTTATTTTTTTTCTTAACTTGGAAAATCTCCTACATACCCTGGCCAGGTCACGCTGTCCCCACACTAGCTCACCACTTCTTTAGTTACCTGAACTAATCTCTTCTAAGACAACAATACAAAGTGGATCACAGGATATCAGATTTTAAAAGACTATCAGAAGGAAAAAATGTTTCTCGATTCTGGGTTTTTTTTTTTTTCCTAAATTGATTTTAGTGATACTTTACAGCAGCTGCATCAGAGCACCTAAAAGTGCAATGAAAAGCCAGATGGAGGTTTATAGAAACCTCCTAAACAAGCTTTGTTCTCAGAGAAATGATTGTGTAACAGTGCCATTGACCTGTTGGGAACTGCAAGACAATGCAAACAAACAAACCCGCAATATGTTCAAAGAATCTCTTACCTCCACTGGTAAATACTCCATTTTAGTATGTTAATTAACCAGTCTTCCAGTTCTTCGCTATTGCTGTCAAAAACATACTGCTTGAACTAAAAAACAAACAAACAAACAAAACATCTTACTAAGAGCAGTATCTCTAGAGCTTTTCAGTACTCATGTTCTTCATTGTCTTTTCCTGCATCCTTATAACAGCCCCTACCATGTCCTCTCCAGTAACTAACGATACATGTACCACCTACCACCATTCTCCCATCTGCCCTCAGTTCCTGCACTGCGGTTTCCAGCTTTCTGCATGTGTAGCAGTCTGATACCTATTTTTTTCAAAATAAAGTAAAAGAATAAAACTTCTTGTGCAGCCAATGCTCTGGCAAAGCTGACATTGCCATGTTCAGCCAAACTATCCCCATCTTCACCAAGGAATTCTAAAATGCAGTTCCCGGAGGAGTTCACCCCAGTCACCCCAACCCTGAGCCACCCATACAAGTCTATAGGGCTATATGGGTTACACCCAAGAGCACTGAGGGAGCTGGCAGAGGACCTCAACAGGCCACTCTCCATCATCTAGCAGCAAGTCCTGGTCTAGTGGGCAGCTCCCAGAGGATTGGAGATTGGCCAATGTGATGCCTCTCTACAGAAAGGGCAGGAAGGAAGACCCTGTTAGCCTGACCTCAATGCCAGGGAAGGTCATGGAGCAGATCATCCCAAGTGCCATCACAAAGCACATGCAGGAAAACCTGGAGATCAGGCCCAGTCAGCACTGATTCATGAAGGGCAGGTCCTGCTTGACCAACCTGATCTCCTTCTACAGTGAGGTGACCCGCCTGGCTGATGGAGGAAAGGCTGTGGATATTGTACATTTGGTCTTAGGTAAAGCATTTGACATTGTCTCCCATAGTGTTCTCCCAGAGAAATTGGCTGCTCATGCCCTGGATAGGTATATTCTTCACTGAGTTGGAAACTGGCTGGATGGCAGAGCCCAAAGACTTATGATAAATGGTGTCACATCTGCCCGGCAACTGGTCACTAGTGGTATCCCTCAGGGGTTGGTGTTACGGCCAGTGTTAACATCCTTACTGATGATCTGGATTAGGGGATGGCGCGCACTCTCAGTAAGTTTGCAGACCACACCAAGGTAGGCAGGAGTGTTGATCTGCTCAAGGATAAGAAGGCTCTGCAGAGGGATCTGGACAGCCTGGATTGATGGGCTGTAGCCAGTGGTATGAGGCTCAAGAAGACAAAGTGCCAGGTCCTGCGCTTGGGCCACAACAACCCCATGCAACACTACATGGGGAAGAGTGGCTGGAAATCTGCTCAGCAGAAGAGGACCTGGGGGTGCTGACTGACGGCTGCTGAACATGAGCCAGCTTGTGCCCAGGTGGCAAGAAGCCAACAGCATCCTGGCCTGTATCAGCAATAGTGTGGCCAGCAGCGCCAGGGCAGTGATCATCCCCCTCTATGGGGCACTGGTGAGGCTGCACCTTGAATCCAGTGTTCAGTTCTGGGCCCCTCGCTATAAGAAAGACATTGAGGTGCTGGAGCAAGCCCAGAAAACAGCACCAAAGCTCGTGAAGGGTCTGCATGACGTGTCTTATGAGGCATGACTGAAGGAACTGAGGTGTTTAGTCTGGAGAAGAGAAGGCTCAGGGGGGACCTTACTGCTCTCTACAGCTACCTGAAAGGAGGTTGTAGTGAGGTGGGTCTTGGTCTCTTCTCCCAAGTAACAAGTGATAGGACAAGAGGTAATGGCCTCAAGCTGCACCAGGGGAGGTTTAGGTTGGATATTAAGAAAAATTTCTTCAACAGAGAGGGTGATCAGGTATCACAACAGGCTTCCCAGGAAAAGTGGTGGAATCACTGTTCCTGGAAATGTTCAAAAACTGGGTAGATGAGGCCCTCAGTGACATGGTTTAGTGGTGGTCTTGGTAGTCCTAGGGTAACGGTTGGACGTGAAGATCTTAAAGGTCTGTTCCAACCTAGTTGAATCTATGATTCTGTGATCTCCAGAGTGTCTCTCAGCTCACCAGCAGCAACATAGTGATGAGGAGGTAGGAGGATATTCTGGCCTGACTCATCAAACACAGCTCATGCCCCCACACAGTCTATATAGCTACCAGGGAGGAGACAACTTACAAGAATAGGTCAGATGAAATTCTGCTGGTAAACCTCATTTCCTTTCTACTCAGGAGATGAAATTCAAGGGACAAGTGGGAGAGCTCTAAAACCAAGAACTCACTTTCTCAGAGCAAACATTACAGGTAGATCAACACCACCTAACATTCTGAAACTCCCCTTGAAGCTCCTGCTAAACCACTACCTTAAAACTGTTAAGAATCAGTCTATCTCCCCAGTATTCTTAAATCATTAGGGTATTTAAAAAAATACCCTGAAAAACAACCAAAGATGCCCTTTTTTCTGATGACCCTTAGATGTCAGACACAAAGAAAAGAGACTGCATAGTTAGTCCTTCTTAGAGGAACATTGCATCCTTTCTGTGTGTAAGTTTCAGAGAATTACAAACACAAAATCTATCAGAGCTTGTGCAGGCAAGCCATGAAACTGAACTGGCACTGCCTTAGCTTCAGAGAGCAGGTGACAGCAAGTGGAGCATAAAAAAAATACATTATCTTGGATTTTTAAAAATAGAAATCACTCGTGCATGTGATGTATGATACTGCATCTTTGGTACCACAGATTATCAATAATGCCCCAGTAATATCCCAATATCATAATGCCGCATCAAAATGGCACTGACATTCATTCCATTTGTTTAATAATGCAGTACAGCCTGTGTCATACCAGTTGTCTTTTTAAAAAGACAAAGTTCCTTTTTAAAAGAGAGAGAAAACATACAAAATTCTAAGCAGTTGAAATTGTTCTAGCCTTAGATTTAAAATTTTATATTTAATATAAGTCAAAAGCAAAAATACAGAATCCTATAAATGAGAATACAACAATATGTTTATTTTCCCCCAGTTTTCTTCTAGCTGCTTGTTTAAAACAGTCTTCAGATGTTTTTTTTCTTGTAGGTTGTGGTAGGAGCTTTATGTAGCTCCACCTCTGACCTCTTCTTCCGTGTCCTCTTCTCCTTTACACTCAAGAGACCCAGCACCTGCCAACACAAATTCAGCCACCATCTACCTCTGTGAGGATGACTCATAGGTTTGTCCCTCCACCTGAGAACTGTCTTCACTTCCAATTTTAGCTGTTTCTTGGACACAGCCTTCAGCTGAAACTCAGTGTCAGGCCAAAACAGAGTTCTTGACCTGACCTGCAAGGCTAACAGCTACTTTCTGAGCACCCACAATGGCACAATCTGACTGTAAACCTAGACAGTATTTTTCATGTAGTTTTCTCTGAGTTCTCACAGAGTTTGGCAAGACTACACACAAGACCTGCCAAATTTTTCTGCATGTGATTAGAAATATATTCTATCTATCCATATAGCTAAAACTCACCCAAGCTACTATCCTCTTTTGTTTTAGTTACTGTGAGGCTGAAAGAGCGTAATTCACTGCATGCATTAGTTCAGCATGGTGCTGCAAAGGAGCAGCCTGTTATTTTGATCATTTCACCTCTCTCTGCATCCCCTGCAGAGACAGCCTGGACTACTGCATCAAGCATAACCCTCTTGTTCCCCTTTGAAATCCTTTCGCAGCTGTGCGGCACCCGGTATCACAGCGTTCTGGCGGTAGAGCTCTCCAGCAGTACAAATAAAACCTGGTTCTCCATATTTTAAAAGGTGAAGGGGTAGAAAAGAAATACTAATTAAATTCTGGATTGCAAAACCATAATGTTGTAAAACAAGGAAACAGACAAACAAGAAACCTTAAACAAGAATATCCAGGATACCTTATTCAATTCATTACCCCAATTTTAAAAAGCAACATGACCACAATTCAGAAAAAGACAAAAGAATAGACTACTTCATATCTGGAATTATTAATTACATTCTTTTTAAAGCTTCACAGTTATAAATAAGTGTATTAATGTAAATAACCACAGCTACTTAAATATGGTTAAACAATGACCTAATTTCATGGGCTCAGGGCAAAACTCAACTATTATAATTTTCTTCTTGCCTGGTTCTCTAAGCCTAACATTACTTCCCAGGCAGCCATTACAAGGTTTGATTCACCATTTCTAACAAACCTAATCCAAGGTACCTATGACATTCTAATGGGCTAGATAAACAACCAGCTTAATACAGCCTTCAAATTCAAATTTTCCTACTTTTCTTTAAATATAGCACAAATAACTGGTCCTCTATGCAGCATACTGATAAAAAAAAACACACACACTACTTTAAGCTGACAGGTTGATTATTCTCACTGAGCATGGAAGTCATTAATATGTTGCATTCATTTCTTTCTTTCTCCCCTATTAATAGATCCTGTATGTGATTCAATAATTCATCTTGAACATTTATTAAGCTTATTCCCTTCTACCCTAGCATTGGTCTTTGTCTGACAAATGACATATTATTTCTAAGCTTCCTCATTAAAAAGTTTAACATGAAAAGTTCTGTGAACAGCACAGTTAAAAGCTTGTTTTCCTACTGATATGTCCTTCGCCCTCAGCCACAATAACCCCCTACCTTTCATGGGCCCTTGACTAGACAAAAGATCACGCGCCTTGCAGGTATGATGAAGCTATATCCACAGCAACTGGCCAGCTGCTGCAAAACACACCTCATGCTAGCTGACTTGTGTATTTTAAGTCCCAGTATGGGCACTAAGTTCTGTGTCTTCTCTCTTCAGCCACCAATTTACACTAAACAAAAACTTCATCATCTCTGAGATCCTGCCTCCTCTTCCACATTAGCCTGAATTGGGCAATGGTTTCAACAGCAATTTGTGAAGAAAGAGGAAACAGAACATGAGCAAACCAAACTGCATGTTTTATTTGCCTTTTACAAAGACTTCCCCTAAAAAGAAAACCCACATTTTAAAAGCTATGATTGAAAAAGAATGAAATAACTGGCACAAATGTGACTGCCTTTGAGTGAAAAACCAGGAAAATGCAGCATTTTGATGAGAAGCAGTGGCAGTTAAGGATATGCACTACCACCAAGGAGAGTGGACAGTGTAAGTCAGCAGTTATGCTGTCCATTCACCACCAAGCCACCTTAACAAGAGTGATGAAAGATAAATACCTCTAACTAAAACAGAAGTAACGAAGTTAGAAATATATCTGCAAATCAAGTAATTACTTATATTTTGCTTATAACTTTCAATTCATGTAATCAAACTATCTTTTCCTAACAATCTATTCAGAAGAAAGTCTTCTGGAACTTTACATAAAAAACATATAATGATCTTACAGTAAACTAAGAAGAAAATAAATTGCAAGGTGTAGTGTGTTGGCTTAAAGAACAAATTGCATAGCTTAATACACTCAACTTCTCATAATCTAGAGAATTTATGAAAGGTGCACGACGTAAGAGTTAATAAAGTAGGAAAGGAAAGCTTACTAAAATAATTTGATTCTGCCCAACTGAATAGGTTCGTCATAAAATATTAAGGCTCTATCTTAGTGTACTTAAAATGTACTTCATTTTCCTACTTATAAAAAGGAAGAGAGCAGTATCTCTTTGAATTCCATGTCTCAAGCAATGCCATCAAATGAAAAATAACTCTCACATGGAGGGACGAACTTGGCATTAAAACATCTGCAATGACTCTCACTACTGTGCCATATTTTATGAATCAGAAAAGTGTCCAAAAGAAAATTGTTACAACTTCTCTCCCACCTCAAGCAAAATTATTGCAAAATAAAGTTTGATTTCAACAGAAACAAAAAATAAATCTAACTGTACACTCAGCAGATTATTTTTAATAGGTAATAATTCTATATTATTGTCCTCTGTAAATAGAACAGCACAATTTACAGAGTTGAGTTGCAATACCTGCTCTGAGGTTATGGTTTGATAAGACAGTAAAACCAGTTTCGATTTGACAGGTTGATTTTGTATTGGAAGGCTTTATGCCAAATAGTTACTGTCTTTCCTCCTACAGTAGGCATTAAGTCAGCGCAAATGATGCATTGTGCACTCTTATTAACTTAAGAAGCGTGATAGTTTGCCTGCCTCATCAAAGTTACATTAGGAAATAACCCGACAGTAAATCTGATCCAGGATCAGTAGTCACAAAACCACTTCCTTGGTAGTTCCTGCACTAGTATCACCTATGGTGATAGGCTGGATGGGCCAAGATGGAAAAACAGTGACTCCCCTAGGACTTCCATGCAGATCTAAGTTAACTTAGAAACACACAGGAGTACTGCATCAAAGCCTATTTTATTTTACAACACCTAATGTTACAAACCTAATATAAAGTCAGGTGATTTGGGGTTGGCTTTATACTACAATATCTTTAAAAAGATAATCCTTAATTTCATGTTTTTCCCTGTGGTTTGGCTTCCAGTTTCCTAGCATTTTCACAAAACAATTCAAGACAAGCATTACAGTGAATAGATTTAGGTTAAAAGTTTTATTCTTTGATTCTCAATGCAAAAGAAAAATCTAAAAACTATGGAAATATAAAACGCTGATTTCATCTTCTCATAATTTCTGTTCACTGCCACCCACCAGAGAAATGTCATAGATCCTTATTTTCTTTTTCCTTTGTTAATGATTTTCTGACTACAGGTCTTCTAAGACACTCCCTGCAACTCTTCCACAAAATACACGTTAATTTTAAAGTCAAATCCATATTAGTCTAGTACAAAGCACAGTTTAGTTACGGCTGTATGATACAAGCATAAGGCTGAAGGACATTTAAGCAGACTGCCATTGCAAGCAATGACCTAACGCGGACATGGGAAACTATTTCAGAATGTGCATTAAGGCTTTTGAAGAACATACTGTATCAAACAAACATCTACATGTCACTTTGGTGAAAAGACTTGAA
This sequence comes from Nestor notabilis, assembly GCF_000696875.1. Taxonomy (NCBI): domain Eukaryota; kingdom Metazoa; phylum Chordata; class Aves; order Psittaciformes; family Psittacidae; genus Nestor; species Nestor notabilis. Next base: position 7,539 of record NW_009922314.1, on the reverse strand, counting down.
GCTCTTGCTGCTTGCTTATCTTCATACTGACCAGGTGAGGAAAAGCTGTACTTTCCTCTGCCAACCTCAGGCAGCACCTCCAGCAAATTATTTCCTGATCATCTCCAAATCTAAGAGTACTAAGCTGAAAAATACCTAGCTTTATAACTTTACTTAGCTATTACCAAAACCAGTCAAGCACCAGATTTTAATGCTCTACCCTTGATGTCCACCTTCTTTTCTACCACTGGAGCCTGGAGCAAACCAGATTTGACCCAACAGCTACTAGGAAAAACAAACAAAAAATACAACAACAAAACCAACCAACCAAGCACACACACCCCCAACCCCAAATAAAATTAAATCACTCCCTGCTTTCCTTCATCTGCTTTAGAAGAGAAGGGACTAAACACAGTACTTTATGTGCTTTTGTGCTTTTTGATGGACAGATGCTCAGCAGAAGAAGTTTCTGAAGAAAGTCAAGTAGAGAAGGCACTGACCAGCAGTGGTGGACAACTGTGATGGCAGCTTGAACAAACTGAGCACAGCTCAGCATATATGCTATATGAAGAATGGATTTATGCTATATAAAGAACGGATGTGATAAAACAGCACATTATAAATTATCAGCCACAATTTTCTTCAAAGGATTTCCCTCTGCTACTCTTGGAGACTTGCTCCCACCTACCCCACAAACAGTCATCTCTGTAATTGTGCTGGCAGCTGGGGCAGGCAAAGAACCTACCACCACAACAAACCTTTATAGGTATTTTGGAGGTTACTCTGTGAATTTTTTGGGTTGGTTTCTTTGTTTTCACTTTAAACCACAACATTTCACTGATTCATAACAGCACAGCCTCCACAAACAGCTGCACTGGTACCTCTGAAAGAGTAAGCCAATATTAACATCTAATTCTGAAGTGAGCAAAGGCACAGCAAGAATTTAAGCCAACTTTGGCTGTGAAACTACACGAAGTCTTCCACTCCATCAACAGCCTCAGAAGTTCCTACCCCAGGTGCTTGTTCCCAACTTCACAGCATCAGCACATCGCCCCTGCAACACTGCCAACACAGTTCTCGTGGGACAGCATTTTAAAAGGAATTGGTTACCATTTTAGAATACTCTATTTTTGCAGGGCTTGATCAGATCACTTCCTTATCCTGTTTCAAAGCACAGCTCCACAAATAGCAGTGCCATCACAGCGATGGGGAAGGGAAGGTGAGCAGCAGCACAACACAGTGGATCCCCTGACCGTGCCCATCTCCTTAGGCCACAGCCTCAGAGCAGCAAAGCAGTTTAAGTGGCAGGGTGAGAGAAACTGTCCCTTCTCACAGCCATTCCTGGGGTAAAACACCCTCCATTTCTTCCTTATATTTACTTTTGCAAGTTGAAAGAGGAAGGAGACAGTACTCCTCCCCCCCAGGGAAGGACACGGCCCCAGAGCCCAAGCCCCAGCCCAGTCTAACCTTTCCCCTGCTCAGCAGGGCTTGTCCTGCTCCCTCCTCGCAGCCCAGCTTCCCAGGGAGGCAACGGCTCACCTGGGAACCTGCCCTGGCAACCCGGTCAGGCATATTTCTTTCCGGAAGGAGGCATGGGAGGCTGGAAAGCTGAGCGGCTTCCAGCAGCTCTCTGTCCCAACTCTTCCCACAGTTACCAACTGACAGATCAGGTGTTGGGGGGACAGGAACAGTTTTTCCTAAAGGAGGGCTCTTCCACTCCCTGTCGTGGAGGAAGAGAGACACAGGGTTGGTGCTGCTTCCCCCCTCACCACAGTGCCAAAACAAAAGCTGCTTAAAGAGTCACTATTAAACAGACAAATATAACAGCCTTATCAAATCCAAGGTTTGCTTTTGTTTATTCTGCGGCTTGAAGGCTTTGTACCTCTCTGTCAGTTAAACTCTGTGTGGCATTTAACTGGCAGAACAAGGCTGCTGCATGAGAAGCCACTGAATAACTGACACAAACCTAAAATGGCATAGCTCTGTTTCTGAAATTACACATTCAAAATAGAAGAAGTCTAATGATCCCCTTCAGTAGCTTCAATGGGAAGACTTGAAGGGTTACATGAAAACAGAGCAGTAAACTGACTTGAATTAGCTTGAACCATCACCAGTGCTATTTAAACACTTTTTGACAATGTTTTATACGGGACAGGCTTTGTTCACTCCTTTTCTCCTACCATTTCCATGTCATATTTAGTCAGAAATTCTTGTACTAACGTTTGGTTATCATTAAATCCCTTATATGCTACTTCCAAATTTGCTACAAGCAAAAAAACCTATTAAGTACAACATAACACATCGAGGGGGAAAAGGCCCAACAACCAGGAACCAAAGTCATCAGAGGCTTTTCCCTACCCTACTGATAGTGTAGCTGGTTTGTTTTCAAACAGGTCCTTGTTCCCTACCTTAGAAGGACAAACCAAGAGCTGACCATTCTGGCTAGCCATGAAAATTCATCTTTCCATCTAAACTCTTCTCAGTTTTACACCTTTCATGAGTCAAAAGGCAGGTACACCTCTGACAGAGCCTGTAGTCACCAACCCAAATCCAGACCAAACGTTTGTAGCATTAGCTGGCATTCAAATTAATTTCAGAGCCATACAATGTACTTTCCATAGAAAAGGTCATCTCTTAAGTAAAATTAATAGTTAATCAGTGGCTCAGAGCTTCTGTCCCAGCAGCAAGGGCTTTCATTAAAAAGAAGTCCAGCCTGACAGAATGGCCGTGGACTTGGAGATCCACGTCTTGAGGTGTACTGACTGCGACTGTTACAAGGTTTTTTCCTCGATGCTATTTTACATGTACAGCAATAAAATGTCTGTTTTCTACTACCTATGCACCATTGTTTCGGCACTTCAAATACTCTGAGTATCTTGGCACATTTTGATCTAAATTATTTCACTGAGGTGAAAGGTTTAAGGTCAGAGGTGGATGAAACCATAGGCCCTAGAATTATCTGATAGCTGGTATAATCTGAGAGTTTGCCCAGAAAATTCAGAAAAACTTAAAAAAAAATAAAATTTGTAGAAATACAGCATTTGTAGACAACTGGATGGGCCACATAAATAGGCAGACAAGCAATATACACTGTAGTTTAAAAGTACTAGATATGCAAATACCTCTACTAGTAAAAGACAGCAGTATTAATTACACTACATGGATTTATTTTCTTTTACATGGAAATATACAATCATTATGCAGAAGAATTGTCAAGCGACAACTGAACTGACAGCCTGGGAAGAAAGTGCAGTTTCTTTGAATAATACTTCTTAAACCAGCAGAAGAGCAAACACTATTACATTTCTTTTGCAAGTTTGAATAGAAAGAAGATGAATGATAAACTGCAAGCCGTTCTGACATGAAAATTTAATAAGAAACCTTGCTTATTAACTTTAGAAAATTATCTGCAACATAAAAAGAAGTCAGTTTATTTTATAGCTAGAAAGCGTGATAAGCTTATCATAGCTTAACATCCTGTACCCAACAGGTAATGAATGATCTATGCCTTGATCACTAACAGTGATAGATTCATGAAGTTACAGCACATGAACAAGCTTGTGACTATACTAAGCAGAGCTAGATGTGAAAAACAAACCAGTTTATTACCTAAAAATGTCAGAAGTCAAGTGTAAGGCTTCCTGCACAACTGATGAATACTGCAGATTTCTTCTTAATTATAAGAATTTGGCGGTGTGGTATGCGCAGGTTTGATTTATTTTATAAATGAGATTCAGCAAACTATATGCACATATATGTAGATACATAATTATACAGTATTAAGGGTAAGAAATTTGTAGGTTTTCATTTGAAGATTAAAAGTAGTAAAAAGTAAGTTTTCAATTTTCCTGATACAAGCCATGCAACTCAGAAATGAGAAAATTTAAAATTTAGTTTTAGTAAGAAATATTGATAAGGGAAACTTCGTATCCTATTTCCAATAAAAATGCTTGCAAAATATAAAGTTCAAGATTCTTAGTACTTAAAATATTTCCAATTCCAAAACCCCTCAAGAAAAATCTATTAAAGAAAAAAATGATAGCACTGGAACCATCTAACAAAAACCAGAACTGATTTCATTTCAGTCTGCTTTAGCATTTTCAACTTTTGTTCTGCTTCTAAGTTGAACTGTGAGGTTTCATTCTGTTCCTTATTTCTCTGCATGTTCTTTCCAAGGATAGGGCTGTCACTGATTTCCTGCTTGAAGTAAACACAATTTGCTCACCTGACTTCTCCCTGAACCCAAACGACAGCAAACTTACTTTCCCCCTTTCAGATTTTTCTTCTTGTATACTCTTTGTTGTATACTCGTTACCTCAAATGTTCCATGTATTGTTCTTTGAGGAATACAATTTGTACACCAGATTTCTACCAGTATCAGTGACACTGCATTACCAACATACCAACTGCTTTTACTAGAAATGAATGCATAAATATTTAACTGCTATGTTCATATTTCTACAACTATGTAATTTTCTATACACAATACTTCAGGAGATGTATCCCACAAATGAAAGTGATCAAAAGGTGCCTGGTAAAACACTAGAGCAAGCCAGAATCAGCAGATGCTTAACAAACAAAAAAGCATGTGTCTTGCCAGACAGAAAACACACGCTGCATGAACGCTGCTCACAGGGACAAGAAAAAGTGGGTTTTACATGGATTTAACCAGTCAAACTGTCTCTTCACTCCTGATTTAAAACAGCAAGTTTGTGACTTGAAGGTTCCCATATAGCATCCTATATCCTACATATAAAGCATTTGAAGGTTGCTATATAAACAAACTTTTAATTTAAAATAAATAAATAAATAAATAAAAATTCACATTTTCCAAGAGGGAAAATAAGTGCAAGACTAAATAATTTGTAATTCAAGAAACCCTTAAGTTACACTCATAGCTTAACCAAAAGAGAAATTGAATGTGCTGGTACTCTACGCAGATGCTTACTTTCACTACAAGCTCTCTGAGCCCAGGGCTTGGCAGAGGTACCTGACATACAACAGCAGGCTGGCAAAACAAATACCTATCAGGAACAATTGATGGTCAGTGCACAGATGCTACTGGTCTATCCTGTCATGAAAACAAAGCGCTAATGAGACTGTATTTTTCCATATGGAAGAAAAGAGTGCAACCCTTCCACCTTAATTAATGAGAGGGTATATTCTGCCAAGCCTACCCCACAGTCTGTAGGGATAGGGGCTGAAAAAGAATGAAAAGATTTCAAGACACAAAACATAAAGCATAATATGAAGAAGAAAGCAGGGGTGAGAAGCAGTGGTCCGCATCAATAATAACTTCAGACACTGAAACAAGGTGAACAGTACAAGAATCGACATTTATTGTAATTCTTACCCTGAGGTCCATCTTTGGTACCAGTTTAACTTTCGCATTTGTTCAGGACAGCACCCAGGCCAAGAGAGACACAGACACCAGTACTCTCAGCACTGCACTAACAAACATTCATGTGCTGCCTCCTAGGTTGGTGCAGACAGCTAGGTTCTCTTCAAAGAAATAACAGTGCCAGAGTCGGAGCTTAAGCAGGGGCTCCCATATCTTTACCTGTAGCAGTTCAAACCCTTGTCACCCAGTAATCTCTCTCACCCTTCTGCCAGAATTTGCTTTCCTATCCAACTCCACAGCCAGCCATATGGTTGTGGCATACATATCCCATTCTAATCACTTCCAGCACCCTCAGGGAGAAGCTTGAACCAAAACACTGGACTATAACCTGGTGGGAATGAGATACTGAAACATCCTGTTGCAGGTTGTTTACATCATCTTAAAACCACTACAATGAAGTCCACCAGAGTCTTCCTCAGTGTAGAGCTGACTAGCAAAATCAACAGGGAGAGCTAGAGAGAGCAATGGATCTCAACTGCCACATCTCTCCCTGCTTGGGAAGTGTGTTCACTAATTCTTCTGGGATAAAAATGCAAAAATCAACCATAGAACCTGGGCTTTGGAACCCTGGTACTTCCAAGGGAAACATTAAAACCACAAAACGCGAGTGCCAGGTAAGTGTTTCAGATCCACCACTGGGGCTTCACTGGCTTCAGAAGAGACACCAGGGCTTCGCTCTTCTGAAACCTGAAGAGAACCTGCGCTGTTATTTTTGAGGTTTTGCTGAACTCAGCTCTATAGTAATGGAATTATCCCGAAGTAGTTTTGAAGACAGATTTTGGTTGCTGTGCGCACTTTACTGTTATTGATTACTGTGTGTGCCAAACCTTACCCAGGCCAGTTGTACCAAGTGTAATTTGAAGTGAAGGTTAACAGAACAATTTTCTTAGTAAGTGTTAATTTAAGAACAAAACTAGTATTTTCATGTGTTATATCAGTCAACTCATACCAGTTTTGTAGGATTATATTTCACATAAGGGAAATTTAAAGCCTTCCAAAGAATTAGCTTAGAATCACATAAAAATGTGGTTTTTATTGATTACTGAAGAAAAAATGAAGAATCGACTTATGCTGCTTACAGAGGAAAATAAAAAGTGAGAGGCAGGAAAAGGAGCACAAGTTGGTCCATCCAAGGAAACCACAGACTAAGATTTATAGCTGTGGTCTGACATACCAAATCCAGGTACTCAGACTGTGACTACTGGCACTGTCATATGGAAGAAAGAGCAAGATGATTCTGCCTTTCATTCACGTGAAGTATTTGCAAAGATAAAGCCAGAGCCTGGATTATTGTTCACTTCCTACAAAACACTATTTTCAGTTCTAATGCTCAGTGGATTGTTGACTGAAATAATAAAAACTATGCTGAAGTACCCGATTTGCTCCTCCACAAACCCAAATTCTTTCATCCCGAAAAAGACATGAATTGCCAGTGAAACACAACTTTATCGAACTAGGTCTGGACAGAGACAGTTATCCTTTAGCAAGGGCCAAGCAGCTTTTTCTTCACAATCAAAATGCTAAGTAAGAGATATTTTAGGGATGAAAATGTAATACATTCCCTTCCAGAGTAATAAAGATCACACCCAGTAGCATTCCCTGCTTGTTTTCAGTCCAGCAAACTAAAAAGTGGTGTATGCGGATTTTAGCTCAGGCTTTGCCCACGTATAAAACAACTGTAAGCTAACTGACTGAAATCTTTAGAAAACAAAACAAACCACAGTAAAAGAAAATAGACATTTAAGGCCACTTTCTTGATAAAATAGAAGACTTCAAACACAAGTTTGTTTACCTTTCAATCAGCAGAACCCACTGCAAGAAGATAAAGGGGAAGTGGGCTTAAACACTTCAGCACAACCAACCTCTTTACTTACAATATCAACATGACTGTAAATCCCCCCAATTATAATTTTTTAACGTTATGCTATGCAATTTCTCTTCGAAGCTGCATGTCTGCAGCGCATAGCCATTAAATAAAGTTTTCAAGTAAGTTCTATTTTGCTTCAAACAACACAAGACAGAAAGGAAAGCTTATTTCCACGAGACCGCTTTACACATCGTGCAAATTCTGTCCTTAGCGTCCTAAGGGTAATTCACCCCAACGGATGGTAACAGGAGTTGAGAGTATCTGCTGAGAAGAGCAGCCACCGCGTAGCTGC